>NC_056742.1:476469232-476561732 GCF_019279795.1 Protopterus annectens
CACCTCCAGTTCACCTATTGTGCATCCAACACAGTTTCGATTTTTGTGGATTATACCATTACCCCCCCACACACACATATTTCTGACACTCCATCCATCCCTTCTTTGGTTGATGGCCCATGGCACGGTCAAGGGAACACATTGCACACACTACATATGTCAGGTACCTGTATGGGTGTGAGCAGTACCCTAGCATTTTTCACCTTTCACATGCTGTACATCATGCACATAGGTACACGCAAATACTTATCTTTCATGACATGGTAGGTACACCCGGGTAATACCCATTCAGCTTTGACACATCCTGACAAGAACAGCTTGGACCGCATATGGGCGAATTTTGGCCGAATGCTCTGACCATTGGTAGGGTTGCCACCTTTTCATATGGCCAGGATGGGATATATTCTGGACACAAATCTGATTCTAGAGGACAACACATACCCATGGTCAGTACTACAGATAATACTTTTGTTTTATGCCTACATGTTAGCTTATTGTTGTAGCAGTTTATATGCTCCTTCTGTTTCGTTTACTTGCTTATTCTATTTCTTGTAACATGTAGGTATGTTACATACGGAAATAACTATTGTATGTGGCTATTACATGCGATGTGGGACATAATTATGTCATACGGTTGCAGGATATTTTACATTTATAATGGTTTTGGTATGGACACAACTGCCCAGCTGTGTACTATCCCTCACAATGTGGGACAGGTGGTAACCCTGACCATTGGGCTAGACGTAGCTATTGGTAGCGCACTAACATGATGCGTTTCACTTCCACTTGGTATAACTATCTACAGTGCATTAGAATACGGGCACACGGTTTTAAATGTCATTTGTTCAAGGGATGGAGACTTGATATTCGCTAAAGTGCATTTGTGTTTGCTTCTTAATTTTGTGTTCACAAGAACTGTCTTGCATGCTTTGCATACGTTTCAGTATCCATGGACACTGACAGGTGTGATTACTATTGCAGGCAGATTGTAATATTCAAGCATTTTAGGTTGCACATCAACAGCCGACATTTCCACACCTCCGTGCGGCACTTCGACATGCCCCATGCACTCGCGCTCGTTTCCTATGCAGGTGGCTGTGGCGGCAACGCAGCTTCATTAATATGCATATGGCGCTACTGCACCATCTACACACCACACAGTTGGTGCAAGCCTAACGCCAGCCTTGCGCTGAGCTTCATGAATCCTGGGGATAATCTATTTTCTGTACAAACTAAGAAGATAAATATGGTGTCTGCCTGCATCAGTTCGTATGAGTTTATGTCCACTGTTCCAATGAATCTTTAACCTGACAAAAGGCAGTTTATGTTCCTTCCTCCAGAGTGTTAACATAGTGTTTCATCTCCAGTGTATTACCAATTAGCTGTTGTTTTGTTTTTTCTTATTTTGTTCATTAGATCACTGCTGTGGAGTTGGTAACATTTCTATATAAATAGTAGAGCATGGCATAGTTGCCTAGTGCACACTTTTTAATATACAGCTATTTTCAATAGCAGATATTCCTCAAATGCAATTGTTACATCAGGGACTCACGAACCAGGTAATGTTTCTATATTATATTAAAATATGTCTAATTAACAAATTCAGGGAAGAAAAAAATACTTAGATATAAACTCTTCTACTTCAGTATTAAATAGAAAAGTGAATTTAGTAGTCATTGTTTAACACTTTATGATATTCCTAACTTAAATTAACTTAAAAAGTATTTTTTTTAATCAGGTAATCTCAACACCATGCACAGCTACTCACAGATCAGTCTATTTAGATTTGATTTATATATGTGGCAGCCATGTATGTATATATATATATATATATATATATATATATATATATATAAATATACATATACTTATGGTAGCCATGCATGTTAGACTCAATGAATCAGTTTACTTACAGATGCAAGGAGATGAGAACACAGGCCGAGGACTATTTGCTGTAGTTACAGCAAGTGTTAACAAGTACTGTCTCTGCTGTATGAGTCAGATATAACACTAGTGCTCAAAGCAAAATAAAACAGTGCAGCATATAAATTCACTGTTGTGACCTTCCAGTGTATTCTATTTCAGCAATATCAGTTTATTTATGCTGACAACCCTAAATATCATGTCTGTTAAATAGTTTTGTTTAACCTTGTAATGATGCCTTTGAACAAACATGTGTTCTCAATTCTGCAAAAGATAGAAATCATGATAAGTAAGCAATAATGCATTTGCACAATTGCATTAATTTAAAAATTCATGTATAATAAAGCCCAGAACCACCGGCAAAGAACTTCTTGGCTTCTGGTAGGTCCATTATTTTCTCCCTTTGAACATTCTGACTGTGCTTTGAAAATTTTTGCATTCTAATACACAGGTCAATAGCATATAAATTAAAGTGTAGACATTTCTGCAAGCTAGCCCACAACTTTAATGCTTTCTCTATGATAACTATGGGTGTTTATCTAATGTATCCCAGTGACATATTACTTCAGCGACTACTCTATAAATGCATTCTGTTCCTTTTTGTGCAACATTTCTCCGTAGATTTTCTCTTTTGCTCAGTGGAATTAAACTGCTAAGCAAAATTATATAAATAAAGTAAATAATGTTTTGTAGCAAGGAAAATAGTACAGGTTATCTGATCTTTAAATTAAGTCATACTGGGACAGGCTATTTCTTTAGTGCTCTGCTTTTTGGCAATGAAGTAAATTAGGTGACATTTAATGGTTCTGGAAACCAGAAATAAAACCTCAGAAAGTAAAATGTAATTACTTTTCTTATGCATATATTGTTTATGTATAGGAAGGTACAACAACAGAGTTTAAATAAGTGGGAATGCTAGACAAACAAGCAGTTCACCATAGTAAACTCCTAAATTCCACACTTATTTTATAGAACAGCTGAAATGTAGATTTGTTTTTTTTTTGGGGGGGGGGGGTCACAAGAAAGTTTTTTCCTTAAAAAATCAATCAATCAGTTAATTTTTTAATTCTCATTACATCAAACTAGATAAAGCAGCTCAAATAATATCAAAATACTTTCTAAATATCTTGCTATAATATTTATATCCTAAACAGGCTGTTTTGAGCCATTTAGATAAGCGTTTACTGTGAAGAATTAGTCATTGATATGATTATATTCTAAAACTTGTGTTATTGTGTCATTTTATAATAAAATACAAAATTACAAATAATCTCTATGAGTATCAGAGTATGCAGAGATATTTTAGTTCATGATGATGCTGCCTTAAATAAATGCCGTAGTAACAGTTTTGTCCCACGTTATTACAAGTGCTGGATAAACAATATGAGAATGTTAGCTTTAGTTGTATTATTAAACTCTGCTGGACTACTTTCATGAAGGTCATAGCTTAGATTAAAATTTAATGAAGATCTCCAGTGACATCAAAGGGACAGACTGATGTTTTATTTTTATGTTGAGACTAAGCTATAAAGGACAACAAGGTCATCTTTCACACACAGCAACAGCAGCAACTTAGCTGACTATGGGGAAACTAAGCATGGGGTGTTTACTAATGTCCTGCCAGGATAACTATGGTTTTGAAATGCTTGGCTAATTAAGTTTAATGGGAAATCATGAGGTTACAGACTGCAGGAACATTGGCGGATGTCTGGCAGTTTTTGCATCAGATTAAGACTAAATTATGTTAATGAACTCCTTCTTGTAGTCTTGGGTTTCATTCCATCGGTCCAGTTTCCTTCTCTGTGAGGTTGAACAAGTTATTTAACCAGATGATATTCCTGGGACCCCCTGAAAGGGGCCACTTGCATCTGATAAGCTTTCCCAGCAAACATATAAATAAAAAAGGGAAATAAACATATTCTTATAAATTCCACTGGAACTCCATACAAATTTAATAGATATCACTTTGGTCTGTTTTTTTAATGCTTTGATACTTCCTCTGCTCATCAAGAGATGAATTTCTTGACATCTATGCCTTGAACACATATTAATATGTTTACAGTCAGAGAATTGATCATAACCCTCTTATATTTCACACTGCAAGCAGAAGTTTTCAATAGTTTGACTGCAGTAGATTCACACTCATTCAATTAGTTTTTGATCTACTGTCATTCCACCATAATGATGTGTCTAGAACCTGTCATGCCACCATAAAAATGTTGTCTAGATCCTGCTATGTCTTCATTGTCAGAATTATAAGCAGCTAAGTAATAAAGTGAAGCTGGGGAGATGGAATGTAGCTTCATGTTAGAGCATCATTCCTGTATCATTTTATATGGTCTTGTATGTTAGACTACCCATCATTAACATCTTGTGATCATGTATGTAACACTGTCAGTATATTTACTTATTCTGTTATATTAAACATCCCCTAGCATGACTGAAATCTGTTCTTCAAAGAATGTACTTATTTACAAGAAAATTATTTTGTAAAATGCCCTCACCACTGCAAGCATACTCTGCAAAGATGTCTTCTAAAGACAGTGCTGAAAAATGAATGACTACAAGATGAAACCTCACTTAATAATCAAAACAGCAGCCATGACCTGAGATGTGCATCTCTGATTTCCTGATTGATAAGCTGTGTTACTTCAGAATGCATTATTGTAACTTTGCTGTGCAGTATGCACTCATTCATAGAGATCTCATGTACTTTCAAACCCAAATGCTGCAACTTAGCATTGCACTCATATGAGTTAAGAGGTTAAGTTAGCCCTTGTCTACTAAAAATGCCAGATTTGTAGGTCATTAGATATACCCTCCAAGTCATGGAATGCTTCAAAACCTTAACAAAGAATTTTTTAATATTATGATGACAGAACTATAAATAACCCTCATTTCGCTTGAGGTTACTTTGACAATATAGAGGCAGATTATATGCTCATAGCCACTTACCTGATAAAGGCATTTACCAACAACGGTCTTGTAAAATTTCAGAATCATTGCAGTAACTTCTGAGTTAGCTGCAAGAGTCATATAGATCAGATCGACGTATGGTCTCCTTTTGTTTGCATTCTAAAATACAATATGATATAACGTGACATGATACAATAATACAATTTAGTGATACAAAGTAAATGGCTGAGGTGTGACTCTGGAAAGAATTATTTCTCACAAAGAGTGGTGGATGACTGTAATAGCTTGTCAAAGTAAATCCAGTTAAAAGCATGACAATTTAAGAATACATGGGAGAGAACTAAAGTCATGTACATGCAACAGCCATTTTCTGAGGCATGAGCTTTGGATTAAATAGGATACTTATTCCTTCCAATGGAGCTCTTTTGGCTTTGTGCTGTAACTTCCAATGGGTTTGGCCTAATTCTTTAAAAAATGAAGCTATCACCTCATAGTTCAAGCAAGTATTCTCTAGAACCATAAGCATTACTAAAACTCTATAAATGGCAAACAATTCAGCACAAAGTAACTTTTCACAGCGCATGCATTAAATTGGTTCTAAGTCTGAAAAATATATATTATAAGCCAGGATAATTAACATTAAACACAACACTTAACACATCAAATATTATTTTTGTAATGTATAAACAGCTTATGATATCTCATTATCCATTCAAGCAACATACATACTGCCAGCTGTGTTTTCTTCATACAGCTATGAGCTTTCATATGAGATTAAGTAGTTCTGTGTCACGTGATTGTACAGATGTTTAAAGAAACATGAACATTATTACAATAAAATAAACCAATTACAAATAATATTTGTTATCTCTTTAGATGCACTTGACAGGGATCAACTATTAATATTTATTTATTTATGTATTTATTTTATTTTACATTTGTTAAACGGGATAGTCCACTGGACATAGGTCCATTTTCAATGGAGTCCCAGGGAGAAAAGCTCCACAAATAAGAAAACATGTAATATATAGCCTATGAACAAATGTTGCAAAGAAAAGTTACATTAAAGTACAGTTATATATAACTCAACTAGTAACTACAGACATAATAACACAATTGATGAAACAGAGAAGTAATACAACATTACTAGAATCTCAAGCCTATGAAAACATCAACATACTAGCTGGAGTGACATGCATAAAACAACAACAACAACATAAATGTTGATTAAAAGTCTAAACCAGAACAAAATCTCTTTTTATTATATCATATGTCTATGTACATCCATAGGTCCTAGGAGAAATACAGTTTTGTTTGTCATCATGTAAGTTTAAGATGAAATCTTCTAATAGCTTGTATGTATCATGGTTTTGTAATTATTAATGCAAACATGAACAAGCAATATTTGATGCCTAAATATGTCAATAGGATGTAACTGCAGAAATGTCTGAAGGTGTGATTAGGCTGTAATGCGCTAATATACAAGAAGATGGGCATACTATGGACCTGATTCTAAAAGTCTTACTCTCAGTGTGTAAGTGACCACTTGTGATTACAGTAGGCTGAGAGCAGGTTTTTTTGGACTATGACCCTGGTGTAAGCCTGGTGCTAGACAGCCCTTACATCAAAGGAAGTCACTTACACTGAAAGCAGCTATTTTGGAATCTGATTCTAGCTCTGCTATTTACAATTTAAGTTCATATTTCTACATACTGCTGGAATTAATCTAGGCACAAACACCATTAACAAACATTTAGAAATGTCTGTCTACAACATGTGTAATGAACACAAAATAATAAAAAATCCAATAACAGTATAAAGATAAAACAAAGGAAGTAAATAATGTGGGAATAAATAGCCAGGGAATTGTTGTGGCTAGGCTTGTATAGGTCATAGGGCCGATAGCCTAGTACCAACCTATGAACCCATTAATTACATTGTAATCACACCCAAAGTCAGTCCAAGCAAGTAAGCAATGGAATGGTACACTATACACTTTATTAAATAAAGAGATTAAGCACTTTCATTCACATAAGATGTTCATCAGAATCTCTCTATACATCAAAAAACACAGATTTAAATAAAATTCTAAAAAGATTAAATAAGCAATCTACAACCAATCTCCATTCATCTGAAACAATAAATTATCAAATTAAAGCTGATTAATCATCAACAAATAACAAAGATGCACAAAAGAAGCCATACTTGTCAAGAAATTAAATCATCTATAAACTATATAAGCATATACTAATAAATATTACATAAACTATGTTTAAAAAAATAAATACTGTATATTATAAAAACGTTAAAGACAACAATAGCAATCCTATCCTATTGGCTCTAAGTGTTAAAATACTATTTAGAGATATCTTGCCATTAAGACAAGGTGGGGAGGTGACATTCAATTTTAGTTGCCAAAATAATTCCCTCAGTTCTGATCTGGCTTCCCATAAGCCACCTCGCTCCATCTTTTGTACTTTCTCCAAAATAGAAAAATAAAAATTTCTTAAACTTGAATGTATGTAAATAGTGTTTTTTATCCTTTTTCTTAATAGATAAGTTGTGTTCATAATTTCTTAATTTTAGTTGTCTTTCCATTTTTCCTGTGTAGAATTCAGAATGTGTAAGGCAGGTTGAAATATATATGTGTGTGTGTGTGTATATATATATATATATATATATATATATATATATATATATATATATATATATATATATATGTTGTTTGTCTGTTTGTTTGTCTTTCTGCTTTTCCCAGTTAGGGGTCGCCATAGCGGAACTCCAGTCCACTAATGATTGGCAGTAGATTTTTACAGTGCCGAGTTGCCAGCTCGACGCCCAACCTTCAACAAAGGCACGCCATTTCATGCATGTCTTTCGGAATGCCACTCGACCACGGGGAGGACATACAGACTTCACACAGAAGGCACTCCCCACACTCCAGCCGAGAATTAAATGGGAGAACCTCTTGCTGTAAGGCAACAATGCTACCGCTGCACCACCATGGATCTATATATATGTATATATATATATATATATATATATATATATATATATATATATAGTTCCCTTCGGTAGATTGAAAGTTTACAAGTTCGAACCTCATATGGCCGAGACCATATGTTCGAACTTGTAAAAGTTTGAACGGACTGAATGGAGATCTCCGTATAGGGCAAAATGGGAAGATTTCCCTTTTCCGCAATGTAGTGCGATCTTGGAGTTGGTATATTTAAGCAGGGGGATGAGGGGGTGCAACCCCCCTGCTACAAACATTTATTTTTGTTTTTTGTAGTTTTTTTACTTTTTTATTCAGTGTTCGAAGTTTTACAAGTTCGAACATATGAATTTGTAAAAGTTCGATCTACTGAAGTAGATCCATATATATATATATATATATATATATATATATATATATATATATATATATATGTATATATATATATATATATATATATATATATATATATATAAATATATATATATATATATAATATAATATATATAAATATATATATATATATATATATATATATATATATATATATATATATACTCAATGTATTACAATTGAATCTACCATTCTTAGCAAGCAATTTAGGGCATGAAGCAATCATAATAGTTGTCCCATCATGAATAAACCTTCATTGGCTACAGATACCACATTTTGTCATGCCATGTGTTTCATTTGAAGTCCTACCCTTTGCAATTGTTTTTTTTAATATTTTTACCTCTTTTGTAAACAACACTTGGATTTTAACCTAACCTATCCTTCAAGTTGTATAATGCAACCATAAATTTCCGGTTTTTGTTGATCATATCCTTTATTGGTCCACTGGCAGTCACAAAAGACAAATCTGTAACATTTTATAAACATTCCCTTGACCATTAGTGGAAAGTTAGGGGTAATAATCCACTATCCAAAACAGATTTGTATCTCATCCACCCGACGGATTTAACTTCATTGGCAGCCTTACTAATTATGTCAGCAGGATATTGTCTTGCTGAAAACAAGCCACTTAAAAACTCTACCTCAATGTCAGAAATGTTATCCTCTGACACTATTTTGGACAATCGAACAAACTGCCCCTCAGTCAAATTCCTCTTCTGCCAGAAAGGGTGATAACTATTATAATGTAAAAAACTATTAGAAAAGTCCCTTTTCTATAAATATTGGATTCATATCTACCCTGACCTTTCTTCTTTTTGATAGTAATATCACGAAAATCTCCTTTGTCAATGCTATAATTACTAGTAAATATATGTAGTGAATAACTTAACATTTGGTAAGTCCTTTTTACATTTATTACTGCATAGAAATGCGTATCTGTATGTATGAATTTATTAGCTTAACATTCTTCAGCTTCTATACATGTATTATAGCATATAAAGGTGATAACTGCACTGTCTATTTCTTGGGATACAGGCAGGATACAGATTTTACTGAATGCAATTTCTGAAGGTTGTATCAGCATAATTATTTACCATTATTTTATAATGACAGTGCAGAATATGACTATATTCGATATGGATCATAAATAGTGCTACAGAACTCTATCAGCACATGTTGAAGAATAATAGGAGATAATTTGAAATCCTGATGGAACAACCATTTTTAGACCTTCTAACTTTAACTTTTTTATGCACTCGGGAGTCAGAAGAAAAAGCTGCACCCAGTTGTTGTGTCTTTCGGCTTTTCCCGGTTAGAGGTCGCCACAGCAGAACTCCGGTCCGCTAATGATTGGCAGTAGATTTTTACGTGCCGAGTTGCCAGCTCTGATGCACAACCTTTAATGAAGGTACGCCCATTCACACATGTCTCCACACAGAAGACGCTCTAGCTGAGAATCAAACAGGACAACGTCTTACTGTGAGGCGACAACACTACCGCAGCAGCACCGCTGCATTAAAAAGCTGCACCCAGTGTTGTGTCATATTAAATAGTAAAAACGATAAAGCTTTTAAATATAAACCTGATGATTAAGAAATTCAGTCTCAGTAAGTAGTCCAGTTGTGGTCCACTGGGTCAGTGTTCCCCCAAAGTTGTACTCCAATGCCAAGTGTTTATGCCTCTGCTCTGTTAGCCCCCTCAAATAAAAACACCCCTGGTATTCATTGAATAATAATACCTAAAACCTTGTAGATCCAGCTCCTGTTGGTAACTGTGCGGTGAACTACATTTTTCTTTTATATAGCTGTCCAAGTTTCTACTGTGTTAGCCACTCAATAAAATAAAATATAAATGTCCTTACCATTCACTGCAGCATGAGGCCTAAAACCCTGTGAATGCAGCCCTGTTGGGAACAGTGCAGTGAATTACATTTTTGTTTTGCAGTTGACTGCTAGCACAGTTACAATATTGTAATAATCTACCTCTTTTTTTCTCTCCCTGTAATAGTAGAGCCTGTTCATGTGGATGGCTTCCTCAGCTCTTTACCATCATTAGCATAAGTTTTCCACAGAGCACATTCTGTGTAATTCACGCTCCAATGCCTGTATTTCCTGTTATAATTTCAGTCCTTGCACAGTTATTATATACCTTTGTTGCTCCCCTACATTTCATCCTTATAATAAGTTTGCTATCCCATTTAAAAACTCTCAATCTCTCTCTCTTTCTTTCTCACTCATTTACCCATCCTTTCTCACTACAGTATCTATGCGTTTCCATATCTGCAGAGTTCCATCTGTAAAACTTCACTGATTTTGTTTCAGACTGCACTTCTACATGCCTCACCACCTCTGGAATTTCTTTCCTAGATTCTGTCTCTGACTTATGAATTTTATTGTTAATTGCTGCTTCTACAGTCCCTCTCTCACTGATTCTTTCTGGAAGCACACATAACTAGATGGGTAAGCCTTGCTATGTTCATCTAGGCTTCCCTTAATTACCAGCCACTTATTCTAAGTTTACATATCTCTCCTACCACACACAGCATCTGAACCATCATTCCAAAACATATGTGTCACATTTAATCATTAAAGCACTCTCATCAATCCAACTGAGTTATCATCGCAATAGTTGTAATTTACTCATCATTGCAGAATACCCTTCTTAGTTTCTCGAAATATTATTCTTCCACTCTTATTTTTTCCATGTTCTGCATCTGATCCTCAATACTTGGCATTCTTGCTACTACTTTATTATAAATGCTTCCTCTCTTGAACTTCCTTAATACCAACCACTAACTACTTTACTCCATTCCTGTTCTTACTCACCTACTCCTTTACCCATTTCCTGTGCATTTCCTATAGCTATTGCAAACAACAGTGACACAAATGCTAGTAATATTCCCTCCCCTACCACTTGCATACTTTGCTGCTAGCTCTTTATCAGCCATGTACCAAACCAAATTACCCAGTCTCCTGCCTCACTCAAACCCCTACACATTACCCCATTTGTATCATCATTCTTACAGACAGTTTTATAAGTCAGCCTACTTACTCTACTATACTTTAGTTGATAAATTAAGCCTAAAACAAAAATGCTCATCAAATTGGTTTGTTCTGTATCATTATACATACATATTACTTGTACTGTCTGGGCATTCATCCCAAGCAAAGCCCATTTCAAAAGCCACCCCCCCAAAAACATATGACTTCTACAAAATATAATCCTCACCTATACTGTACATCACAGCAATAATCAAAGAGTGATGTTACTGAAGTATAATCCAAGACGTCTGTGACCTATACTGTACATCACAACAATAATCAAAGAGTGATGTTACTGAAGTATAATCCAAGACGTCTGTGACCTATACTGTACATCACAGCAATAATCAAAGAGTGATGTTACTGAAGTATAATCCAAGACGTCTGTGACCTATACTGTACATCACAACAATAATCAAAGAGTGATGTTACTGAAGTATAATCCAAGACGTCTGTGACCTATACTGTACATCACAACAATAATCAAAGAGTGATGTTACTGAAGTATAATCCAAGACGTCTGTGACCTATACTGTACATCACAGCAATAATCAAAGAGTGATGTTACTGAAGTATAATCCAAGACATCTGTGACCTATACTGTACATCACAACAATAATCAAAGAGTGATGTTACTGAAGTATAATCCAAGACGTCTGTGACCTATACTGTACATCACAGCAATAATCAAAGAGTGATGTTACTGAAGTATAATCCAAGACATCTGTGACCTATACTGTACATCACAACAATAATCAAAGAGTGATGTTACTGAAGTATAATCCAAGACATCTGTGACCTATACTGTACATCACAGCAATAATCAAAGAGTGATGTTACTGAAGTATAATCCAAGACGTCTGTGACCTATACTGTACATCACAACAATAATCAAAGAGTGATGTTACTGAAGTATAATCCAAGACGTCTGTGACCTATACTGTACATCACAGCAATAATCAAAGAGTGATGTTACTGAAGTATAATCCAAGACGTCTGTGACCTATACTGTACATCACAGCAATAATCAAAGAGTGATGTTACTGAAGTATAATCCAATACGTCTGTGACCTATACTGTACATCACAGCAATAATCAAAGAGTGATGTTACTGAAGTATAATCCAAGACGTCTGTGACCTATACTGTACATCACAACAATAATCAAAGAGTGATGTTACTGAAGTATAATCCAAGACGTCTGTGCAATAAGCTCACATGGACATCTCTTACCAGACCAGATATACTAATTCTCACTGAAACCTCGCTTAGACCCAAAATAAAAAATTGAAAAAATACTATGTCGGTCACAATATTCTGACAGAGGACAGACGAACCAAAAATGAAATGTAGTTTAGTGGCATTTATCTTCCCCAACACTCATACTCCCTAACTCTAACTTTTCATCTCTTTCTTAAAAATGAATAGTCACAAAATTGAATGCATTCTTGCTGGCTATACACTCTGTGGAAACAATATCCCTAATGCTGAAGATACTGCCTCCTACTAACATCCCTCAGGAAACTGACATCCTGGATAGTTCAAAGACAAGTCCAGAATGTATTTGTTATTGTATTTATTTAACATTCATTTACCAGGAAAGTCCGACTTGGAAAAAAGCCAATTTTCAGCAGAGGCCTGGGAGGCAACACTCCAGATGCATGTCTTTGTGCAATTTCCTCTAAGTTTCTATTGAGCACCTTGAAACTTTGTGGTATGGATCAACTGTCCACACCTTAGTGCATAATAAAGGCACTAAATGAACATCCATTGCAGTTTGAATCAAACCCAAGTAAAATAAACTCTACAGTACGTTAGACAGAGAAAGAGAGAGGGAGGGAGAGAGAGAAAGAGAGAGAGAGAGAGAGAGAGAGAGAGAGGGGTGTACTTAAGTGACTATCTTCCCACCTTAGCTAAAAGATTGCATAACTACATTGTTAAACAACATGAACATAATGCAGCTCACAGCTTAACACAATTTAATATTGATAGTTTTGCTGCCACCCTATAAAAATGTTATTGG
The DNA here is from genome assembly GCF_019279795.1 of Protopterus annectens. Classification (NCBI taxonomy): domain Eukaryota; kingdom Metazoa; phylum Chordata; order Ceratodontiformes; family Protopteridae; genus Protopterus; species Protopterus annectens. The sequence continues at coordinate 476,482,523 of NC_056742.1, forward strand.
ACTGTTCTGAAATTATACTCACTTTATAATGTCAAATAACAATTCAGGAAAACATTTCTAAATATTCTAAATACCCCACTGAGGCAAAAGAGTCACGTCTAATCCTGCTCTGCTACTGCCTATAGCCACTAAGCAACTCTTGAGAATCAAAGAGAAATTATACCTTACCCAGCACAGAACCAAAAACAAAATGAAAACTGCACATTTTTAGTTAGCTCAGAAACTATGGTTAGAATATGATTACATTTGGAAAGAAAACCTTCTTTTAAACTATATAAGAAATGTATCAAAACAATCTTAATCTCTTCTGGTCATCCATGCACAACCTCTTGAACCCTGGTTGTGTCTCACAGCCAACCTTTTCCACTGACAGCAAAACAAACAGCATTGTTTGTCACCTTAATCAACACTTTATACATTCTGTAATGACTCATCTTCTTTTGGCTGTTCCCGTTAGGGGTCGCCACGGCGGATCATCTGTTTCCATTTCTTCCAGTTCTCTGCATCATGCTCTTTCACACCAACCACCTGCATGTCCTCTCTCACTACATCCATAAACCTCATCTTAGGCCTTCCTCTTTTCCTCTTACCTGGCAGCTCCATCCTTAGCATCCTTTTCCCAATATACCCAGCATCCCTCCTCAGCACATGTCCAAACCAACACAATCTCGCCTCTCTTGCTTTGTCTCCAAACTGTCCAACCTGAGCTGACCCTGTAATATACTGATTCCTAACCCTGTCCATCCTAGTCACACCCTGTGCAAATCTTAACATCTTTAACTCTGCCATATCCAGCTCTGACTTCTGCCTTTTCGACAATGCAACCGTCTCCAACCCATATAACATAGCTGGTCTCACTACCATTTTGTAGACCTTCCCTTTCACTCTTATTGGTACCCGTCTGCCGCAAATCACTCCTGACACTCTTCTCCACCAATTCCACCCTGCCTGTACTCTCTTCTTCACCTCTCTTATGCAGTCACCATTACTCTGAACTGTTGATCCCAAGTACTTAAACTCATCCACCTTTACCAACTCTACTCTCTGCATCCTCACCATTCCTCTACCCTCCCTCTCATTTACACACATGTATTCTGTTTTAGCCCTGCTGACCTTCATTCCTCTCCTCTCTAAAGCATATCTCCACCTCTCCAGGGTCTCCTCAACCTGGTCCCTACTCTCACTACATATCACAATGTCATCTGCAAACATCATAGTCCACGGTGCCTCCTGTCTAATCTCATCTGTCAACCTGTCCATCACCACTGCAAATAAGAAAGGGCTCAGAGCTGATCCTTGATGTAATCCCACCTCCACCTTAAACGTATCTGTCACTCCCACCGCAGTCCTCACCAATGTCACACTACCCTTGTACATATCCTGTACCACTCTTACATACTTCTCTGCCACTCCCAACTTCCTCATACAATACCACAACTCCTCTCTAGGCACCCTGTCATATACTTTCTCTAAGTCCACAAAGACACAATGCAACTCCTTCTGACCTTCTCTGTATTTCTCCAACAACACTTTCAGAGCAAATATTGCATCTGTAGTGCACTTTCCTGGCATGAAACCATACTGCTGATCACTAATCATCACCTCCCTTCTTAACCTAGCTTCCACTACTCTTTCCCATAACTCCAAGCTGTGACTGATCAATGTTATCCCTCTGTAATTACTGCAGCTCTGCATATCACCCTTATTCTTAAAGATAGGTACCAAAACACTTTTTCTCCACTCCTCAGGCATCTTGTGACTTTCCAAAATTTCATTAAACAATCTGGTTAAAAAATTCCACTGCCATTTCTCCTAAGCACCTCCATGCTTCCACTGGTATGTCATCTGGGACAACAGCCTTTCCATTCTTCATCCTCTTCATAGCTGTCCTTACTTCCTCCTTTCTAATCTGCTTCACTTCCTGATTCACTATCCCTACATCACCCAACCTTCTCTCCCTCTCATTCTCTTCATTCAAAAGCCCTTCAAAGTACTCTTTCCATCTACTGAACACACTCTCCTCACTTGTGAGTACGTTTCCCTCACTGTCCTTTATCACCCTTACCTGCTGCACATCTTTCCCAGCTCTGTCCCTCTGTCTAGCCAATCGGTACAGGTCCTTTTCTCCATCTTTAGTGTCCAATCTCTCATACAGCTCTCTATCTGCCTTATCCTTAGCCTTCGCCACCTCTCTCTTTGCCATGCGCCTCATCTCCTTATACTCATGTCTACTTTCTTCATCTCTTTGACAATCCCACTTCTTCTTCGCCAGCCTCTTCCTCTGTATACTCTCCTGTACTTCCTCATTCCACGACCATGTCTCCTTGTTCTCCTTCCTCTGTCCAGATGTCACACCAAGCACCTTCCTAGCAGTCTCCCTTACTAGCTCTGCTGTAGTTCCCGAGTTATTCGGTAACTCTTCATTGCCTCCCAGTGCCTGTCTTAACTCTTCCCTGAACCCCACCTCACAATCACCCTTTTTTAACTTCCACCATTTAACCCTTGGCACTGCTTTCACACTCCTCCTCTGCTTTTTGATCACCAACATCATCCTGCAGACCACCATTCTATGCTGCTTAACTACACTTTCCCCAGTCACCACTTTACAGTCTCTAATCTCCTACAGACTGGCTCTACAACATAGGATATAATCCACCTGTGTGCATCTTCCTCCAATCTTGTACGGCACCCTATGTTCCTCCCTCTTCTTAAAATATGTATTCATCACAGCCATGTCCATCCTTTTTGCAAAATCCACAATCATCTGACCTTCTGCATTCCTCTCCTTAACACCATACCTACCCATCACTTCCTCATCCCCTCTTTTCACTTCACCAACATGCCCATTGAAGTCTGCTCTAATCACTAGTCTGTCACCCTTGGGTACACTCACCACCACTTCATCCAACTCACTGCAAAATTTTTCTTTCTCATCCATCGCACACCCAACTTGTGGAGCATATGCACTAACAACATTCATCATTACACCATCAATTTCAAGCTTCATAAACATCACTCTATCAAACACTCTCCACCTCCAAAACACTCTTGGCATACTGTTCCATTAGGATAACCCCTACCCCATCTCTTCTGCCATCCACACCATGATAGAACAATTTGAACCCACCTCCTATACACTTGGCCTTACTTCCCTTCCATTTGGTCTCTTGCACGCACAATATATCAACCTTCCTTCTCTCCATCATATAAGCTAACTCTCTCCCTATACCAGTCATACTGCCAACATTCAAAGTTCCTACCCTCAGTACTACACTCCTAACCTTCCTCCTCTCTTCCTGCCTTCGGGCATGCCTTCCCCCTCCTCTTCTTCTTCAGCCAACAGTAGCCCAATTTCCACCAGCACCCTGCTGGCTAACAGTACTGGTAGCGGTCATTGTTAACCTGGGCCTCGACTGATCCGGTATGTAATTATGAAAACTTCACCACATCAGTAATTTTTGGCAGAGGTTTTACGCTGGATGCCCTTCCTGACGCAACCCTCCCCATTTATCTGGGCTTGGGACCGGCACAAAGAAATGCACTGGCTTGCATCCCCAGTGGCTGGGTTTAACTAATGAAAAAAAATAAATAAATGTTGTGAGATTCATAGTTCTCCGTATACTAATTTAGACACTTTCTCTTTCTCACCAGTTCCTACTTCCACTGCTAAAATGTCCTTTTATAAGTAAAGACCAACCACACTTGCAGCAAATTATCTATCTGTAGAGTATAGCAAAATTACCGCTTATGTTTTAGGATATGTCATAGTAACATCACCACAGTTTTGTCCATCTGTATCACCTTGCTACTGTCTACTAACCAAAGCCTACATCCTGTCCCGGGCACTATTACCAGTCCTACAGCTCACCTTAGAAAATCCCTTTCCTTTAGGCTACAATTCATAGGTTCATAAGTGATTACTAGACTAATTGCACAAGAACCTTTACAGGTCTAATCAATAATACCCAGGATATGACAATATTATATCATAATTCCCCAGATATTGGATGGGGTAGTATCAGGTAGTGGGTCTTTGGGTCCTGGAGCCCTGGGTAATTTTACAGACTGCCTCTGTCCATAAGGGACCTGGCCAGTACCCCAGGAGTGAATTTACAATTCCCATCCATTTATCCAAATTTCTTTTGAAGACAGTGAGAGACAGGCTTTGTTTTGCAAAGATGGGAAGTTTATTCCATAGAAAAGGTAGCCTTTGGGATACAAATCTGTCTCTCCAGCAAGTTCTGTTAGCGTTGCAAATAAGGTTCAGATCCATGGAACACATAATCCTTGTATAATTTTTCTTATAACTATGTAGCATTTTCATCAGGGTTAGATCAGAGAATGTCTTGTAGATCAGGCATAAGTCCCCTCTCAGTAAACAATATGACATGAAGTAAATGGGATACGAACTTTAGTCAGTCTGCATATGACTCGTCTTATGCTTTGTACTTTTTAGTAAGGAACCTCTGGATCCACTCCAGTTGGTGCTCATGCCTGGTTAGATACATACAGCAGGGAACATTGTACTTGATTATGGGCCTGATGAGGGCTGAGTACAATAGCGCTATGACTTCCTTTCATGGTGATGCCATGCCTTTACTTATAAGTTGAGTCACGTAGAAGGATTTCCTCATTACTTTAGCTACCTGGTGGCCAAAGTTTAGGTTAGTATCTATCTGTGTTCCTAGGTCCCTCACCACTGTTCTAATCTACTGAAGGGTATGATTACAAGGCTAGCACAGTGGTGCAGCAGTTTTTGTTGTTGCCTCACAGCAAGAGGTTATCTGGTTTGATTCTTGGCTGGAGTGCCTTCTGTGTAGAGTTTGCATGTCCTCCCCTGTGATCGTGTAGGTTTTTTTCTGGGTGCTCCGGTTTCCTCCCACATTACAAAGGTATGTGTTCTGGGGTCTATGTTATTTAATTGACCATCAAGATGTTCGAAGACTAGAAGTTCAAATGGGGAAGTTAGAAAAATGAAAATGTCAAAGCCGCGGAAATATGAATTCTTTCCCAGGGAAAGAAGTTGGTTGGCTGTTTCCACGTTTTCTAGATTTTCTCCACTGTGGTGCAAAAGTTACAGAACAGGTTAAGTTAAGTGTGCTAGTGTGACGGACATTGGGGTTAGGGTGCAGGTAAGGTAAGTGCGCGATAGCGATGGACTTTAGGGTTAGGGTGCAGGTAAGGTAAGTGTGCAATAGTAATGGACTTTAGGGTTAGAGTGCGGGTAAGGTAAGTGTGCGATAGTGATGGACTTTAGGGGGGGTAAGGTAAGTGTGCGATAGTGACGGACTTTAGGGATAGGGTGCAGGTATGGTAAGTGTGTAATAGTGATGGACTTTAGGGTTTGGGTGCAGGTAAGGTAAGTGTCTGATAGTGACGGACCTTAGGGTTAGGGTTTGGGTTAAGGTTAGTGCATAGATAGTTGTGTATGTAAGATTTAGTGTAGGTTTATTAGGTTTTTGGTGTGCTTGTGTTGTGTGTGTGTTTTTCGGAACAGCAAATTTTTTCCCCTGGGAAAAAATTCGCTGTTCTAAGGTTTTGATGTTGTCATATTTTGAACTTCCAAGCTCGAACATATGGTGTTCGAAATTTTGGAAGTTCAGTTATATGACATAGACCCATGTTCTAGAGCATTTTTTCCTGGGCCTCTGCTGAAAATTGTCTCATTCTAAGTTGGTCTTTTCTGGTAAACACATTGTAAATAAATTATGCATTTTCTACATATAGCCTCAGATGATGGATTTGCTACCAGTTATTTGAACTTTTTAGGCCATTTTGTAGGATGGCACCATCGTTTGGGGATTCAGTGATTGCTACCAACTTACATTCGATAGCTACCGTGGTGAGCCAGAGGCCTCCAACATTGGCCTTCACTTCAGAAAAGGATACACCAAACAGGAGGAGCCCCAACATGGAGCCCTGTGGGACACCACTAGTAACAGGTTTTTATCGGATGTGGATTCACCTATCTGGACAACATGTGTCCTGTCAGTGAGACAGTTGGCTATCCATTTGATGATGTAGTGGTTTATGCCTAACTCAGTAAGTTTATCTGTGATCCCTAAGAGGAGTATTATTTTGAAAGCTTTGGCTAAGACTAGAGAAGCAGTGTATACCATTTTACCCTCATCCATGGCCTTGGTAACTTTCTCAAAGAAGTCCACCAGACTGAGTAGGCAAGACCTCCCTTTGACAAAGCCAAAGTTTTGGAGAGTTAAATTTATTCTGACATTTGATTACATGTCATTATTGATCAAGTCCATAATAATTATCTCCATGGTCTTGCAGGTAAGACTGGGCATGCTTATGGGTTTGTAGTTCCCTAGGTCAGTTGATGGGTCCTTTTTTGCAGAGATGACTGCTGCAGTCCTCCATTCCACTGGGACAAAGAAAATCTAGATACTGTGCTTAGGGTTTCTAGTGGCCCTGACAGATTCTGTTTTAAGCTGTTTGAGAAGCATCTGGAATGTTGTCAGGACCCATGGAGGCTAAGTTTTTGGCTTTAATGAGCACATTAAGGATCTGTTCCTTTGTAATGACCAGTAGGGGGATAGCTGAGGGCATTTCTTTGGGTGTGGTAGCAGGTGATGGGAGATAACTTGTTAGCCAGCAGGTTTGCTATAGCTTCCAGACGGATGTAAGTGTTGTCATTCATGATTAACTTGGCAGCTTACTGAGAGTTTTCTCTGAGGTTACAAGCATAATTAAAAAAAACCTTATGGTTATCTTTCATCTGGGAGACTAGCTTTGCCTCATAGTTTGCTTTGGAAGATTTTACTAGCACTGTAATTTGTTTGTTTAAACTGATGAGTGTCTTTTGCACTGGTTTGTGTGTTCCTTCTTGGCTTTGGAGAGAACTGTTTTCCTTTTGCTGAATAGCCTGTTTATGCTAGGGGTACACCAGGGTCATTTATTTTTGCCATAATCATAGGATTGACTCAGACTGGTACTGTCTCCTCTATGCAGCTATGAATGTGGTTGTGCAGTGCTTTTGTCTACAGCTCAGAGTAGGCCTCAGTGTCATCTGGGTTTGGAGGGGCTTGGAAATTTAATAAGTTGTCATTTAGATTGAGGTAATTGCCCTTAGGAAAATTCTTAGCAAGTTTGAAGTTTGATGGGAATTCTAGGTTAATTTTAATAATAAAGGAGATCATATTGTGGTCAGATCTTACCAGGGAGGAGTTAATACACAAGAGGGAGCAGCATCCCCCTATGTTCATGAGTACTAGGTCTAGGATATTTGTACCTCTAGTTGGAGAGCTAACTAGTTGCTCCAGGGTATTTGCATTGACAAAGTCCAAATACCTCTGAGCAAGCAAATTATATGTCATATAAGTTTCCCAGTTTATGAAGGGGTAGTTGAAGTCACCCATACGTATGGTGTTAAGCTGAATGTTAAGAGATTCCATTAAATTTAGAACTAGTAAGGATATGATAGTGGGTCACACCTATGTTTAGTTAGGCATGGAGCAGCTCAAGCAAGTCATGTTGTTGGATCAGTCTAGCAGAGTACTTGTCCTTTATGAACAATAAATCTCCCTTTTTTTATCTTTAGGTGACGGTGATCAAAATGTATTTAAGGCATTGCAGCCTTTGATAGGGGGTACTTTCTATGGTTTGAACCATGTTTCCATGAATGCACATTTGTTTACATTCTTCAGGGTGAGGAGTGCTTTTAGAGAGTGCATTTTATTATTTAAACACCTAGTGCTGAGCAGTAGTACCTTCAGGTAGTTGTAAGTGATTTTTGTTATGTTGGAGGGTTTAACAACTTGGCATGGCCTAAAAAAGACACTATGGAGAAGTTTTTGCCAGTATCTGGAAGCCAAGTAGTGACAAGTGCAAACCATCTCTGGCAAAGCATCATGGCTAGTCAATCATGTCATCCAGGCTGACAGATACTGGAGCCCCCTTGTTGTGACACAAGAAACTAAGCCAATTGTTGAAGACAATAATTTTTTGCTGGTACAGTGGCATCATCATTGATGAAGGTAGGATGCTACTCAAGCCTAGATTCATACCCTCCTGGGACATATATTCAGAGATCTCATTATGTCTCTCTTCATATGGTCCAGTGAGGTACATGTTAGATCATTTATGCCCACATGGACTTTGACCATGTCATACCTGTACTTGTGGTTTAAAGACCTAAGTGCATGCACGATCTAGTGGATCCTGTCTCCAGACAGACAGCTAACTATAATCTTCTCCTTCATTAGCATGGCAAGGGGGGGCATCAGTATATCTTACAATGGAATCCCCAATAACTGGAATATTTGGTTGTGCGGTGTCTTGTCTTATGGGCTTGGAAGCTGGGTTAGTATGATTTTCAGTTAAGTGTTGTGTGAGGTGCTACCTTTTTTGAGTGTGCCCAGAGCCACTGAGAGATGCTTTTAGGAGGTCTGGGAGGTTTGGGTAGATTACGAGTGAGTACCTCCACATATGCGGGACTATGTGTTTGCTCCTTAGTGCTGGTAGTGCTTTGGGTGCAGTGCTAAAAACCTGGTTTGCATTTTTTGTGTGTGCATGTGAGAGCTTTGTCTCCAATGACATAGTCTACCTACATCTCTCAAACATTGTATTTGTCTATTATAAAATTAAATGGTTGTCAGTGAACACGAGGCAGTTACTACATTGCCTCAGGATGCCCATATCCTCCAGTCCAGAAACGCAGGTTACAGAGAAGTGCCTATCCATTATACTAGATCCTTAGTAGATAGGAAGGAGTAGGGGAGAGTCATTTAAAGATATAAGTTAGTGTGTTAACTAGTATACTATGGGATGACCTGCAGTGGTGCTGCCTCTGAGCAAACTGGCAGCGCTTTTAGCTGCTATGAATAGTGGGAGACTATGGAGAGTGTTTCTTTTAGAGGATTTTAATGTGAAGAGATTATATACAAGGCATGGATATCACACAAACACAAGGCATTTATCCCAGCAGGATGAAAGACTTTTGCACAGTTAAGCCCTCAGGCCAATGAGATATAAAACACACAATAAGAATTCAACCAGCAGTTCCCAACTCTGATTGAATCAGCCTCCTGCTTCCTATCAGAGTACAGAAAACCCCTCTTAGTACAAAATAAACTGGTTTTGAGCTCATGTGCAGTAACAAATGCTATACAACAAAGGGCAGAACTCCTGCACTATCAGGAATCCTTGGAAATAAGTTCACAAACCCCAGAAATGTTTACAAATACAGAACAAAGTGTGCAAATGTAGAGCTTCTACAAATACAGAAAAACTTTGCAAAACTTAGAAGTATTTTAGCAAACTCAGGAGAATGTTGGCAGAATCAGAACATCTTTTGCAGTAACAGAGGAAGTTGGGAAGTGTCAGAATACTGATGACTGCAAACTGGGAGTGGTCATAGAATCTCCAAAGGCTGCCAACATCCTACAAGAGTGTCTTGCACAAACAAATGATTGGTCCCAAAGTCATGGCCTTAAACTCAATGCAAAAATATGTATTATCATTCCTTTCTGTAAAGATGTTCCTGCTAACTACTACATCAATAGCAACACCTTAAGTACACACTCAGTGGTGAGATACCTGGACACACAGGTTGACAGTAACCTTAGTTTTGACCACCATGTCTCCACATTGGTAAGAAGGGCATTCTATATTGCTCATCTCATAAGTAAGGGCATTGCCTCCAGAAAAAAAAAGTTATTACCTCTGTACTCTTCCCTCATCAGCCCAATAATTCAATACAACATCACTTTTGGTATGTACTTTTCTAAGTGCCTGCAGCAACAGGAGAAACCACAAAGGTTTCTCACAAGGAAAGTCTTCACCATCTGTCCTATAGGGATCATCTGAAATCACTGTCACTTTATTGTGTTTCATACAGACTACTCAAAGGTGATCTCTGCCTTGCATATAAGGCAATCTCTGACCCTGCATTATTGGGAATGCTTCATATTCGAAAGTCAAATTGTACACGGGTTACTTGCTTTAAAGACCTTAACCTGGTATATAACATTAAAAAAACCTGCTGGAGGGGCAGATTTGTCTCCCAGAAGTTACCACACCTTTGGAATAGACTTCCACGTCATGTTAAACAGAGCACCTCATTGGCCCTCTTCAAATGCAATCTGGACAATTGGATAGGTGACCATAAATTCACCTGGGGGTTCCACCTCAGTCCATCTTGAGCAGGTAGAATAGGTGCTGATCGGGGAAATAAGGGTAAGAAATTGGCAAGGCTTGTAAGGGTCCTAGGGCCATTAGCCTAGTAACTTCCTATGATCCTATGAAAACAATGTAAGAGAAGTACATTAACAAACAGATGGCCTTTCTTTAACAAGTGTAAGATGAAAAACAGTGATATATTTAACCAAAATCAATAAATGCAGCACGTAAGTGTTAAATAGCACTGGAATTTCTACAGCCAGTGTAAAAAATACTTATTTCAGCTTTGTAGGTCCAGATGGATTTTGGAAGCAAGTAATCATCTATGAAATACTCAAAACACTCAGACACAGAGCACATACAACATTAAATCTACCCCTTCCCTAGCTATTACTTTAACCCTAAACAGCAAACAAACTTACTGTCCTTAATGATAAAACTTTTGTTTTTGCCATTAAAATCCCAAATGAAGACTTACTTCACACACACACACACACACACACACACACACACACACACACACACACACATATATATTTATATATATATATATATATATATATATATATATATATATATATATATATATATATATAGATATATATATATATATATATATATATATATATATATATATATTCAGTCTTCTTTCTTTCTTTTTTTTTTCTTTTATCTCAAGCACTTAATAAGAAGAGTTTATGAACAATTTTCCAAACACTGCCCTCTTAAACAGCGTAATATGTGCTCGTATATACATATACATATACTATACACACACTCACACACACACACACACACACACACACACACACACACACACACACACACGCATGCGCGCACACACACGTGCACATTTATATATGTGCATGTGTGTGTGCGTGTGTGTGTGTGTGTGTGTGTGTGTGTGTGTGTGTGTGTGTGTGTGTGTGTGTGTGTGTGTGTGTGTGTGTGTGTGTGTGTGTGTGTTAGAGTGAGTGTGTGTGTGCGTGTGTGTGTATAATGTGGAGGTTTTATTTACATGACTCTGGACACAGTTGATAGAATATATACAGTTGTATCCCAGTTTATAAAATGCAATCATGTTTGAAAGTGTTGCACACTTAAATGAAAGTGGTGGCAATCCTTGATACATTCTGGAAGTTTGTGGCAAAGCATGTGGGTGATTTAGTAGTTACTAGTGTTTATGTATAATCTGAGTACTTTTCGACCTTGCTTATGGTAATGTTGTGGGTATATCCATGGATCAAAGTGGTTGAGATGAGTGGTGTCATCTGGATAGCATTATGTGCTGGCTTTTTTTGTGCACAATCACATTACAACAGGAGTAGGGAATAAGCCCTATCTTTTCTGTTGTGTTATATTGGAGCTGCTCTTGTTATTTAGATGCATTTAACAAATACTGAAACTCTTCTTCACAGTTTGCCCGAAAAATATATCTTACATTGAATCTTTTTTTTTGAGGGTCATGATAATCAGCTTACTAAATCAAAATAAATAAAAGGGTCCTTTTTTCTTTGAAGACAACGAAATAAATAACTAGAAGATTGAAGACTGATGTACCACCTTCTTTTTTAGATGAAGTATAGTTAATGGACAAAGCTTATCACTGGGAAAAGAGTTCTGCAAAGAATGTGCCTGGTAATAGATATGAAAGCATATGCTTTTCTTGGCTGATCTATGAAGACAGAATTAAGGAGGAAAGACATTTTAACTATATTAATCAGAAGAATGTGACTAGGTTATCTGGGCTTGATTAATATAGTAACAAATTCAGAGCTTGTTAGTTGCTGTGCATAATTATACACTTTTCAAAGTTGATGAAAGCAGGGCAAAAGATTATCCTGTGAAGAAAGTAGACACTGTCATTTGTGCTAGCATGTCTGGCTGAAGATTTTGTTCATGATTTCAGATTACTCTGTGTACCCTTCCCCCCAAAGGACCAGTCACAATACCAGTTGATTGCCAGGCACACAGTATTACTACTGCAAAGGTTAAAACAATACTGTCCAAGGTCAAGAATAGAGCTTCTATGAGACCTGACAATATCCCTGGCTGTGTTCTACATGAACTACAGAGAGAAATAACACCTCACCTGTGTTCCCTGTTCAATCACAGCCTCAGCTCAGTCTTTTTCCCCTACCAAATGGCACATTGCTATAGTCATCCCTCTCCACAAAGAAGGAGCAACTACAGAACCTGGAAACTATTGCCCCATTATCCTGACAAGTCTGATATGCAAAGCTATGGAATACATCATCATGGACCTAATAAACAAGGATATAGGGAATCTCCAAGCTCTGGATCCCACACAGTTTGGTTTTGTGAAGGGTAGATCATGCCTGCTCAACTTGGTCAGCTTCTTTGAGTCAGTCACCAGAGCTCTTGATGAAGGAAAGGTGGTTCATACAGCCTACCTTGATCTGGCCAAGGCCTTTGATACCATTCCCCACTGAGGAATCATAGAAAAACTCACTAAGCTAGGCATCAACCCATTTATCATTAGGTGGGTTGAAAAGTGTCTCACAGATAGAACCCACAGTGTGAAAGTAGCTGACTCCAAGTCAGACTGCTGACCAGTCACAAGTGGAGTTCCACAGGGTTTGGTCCTGGGTCCTGTCCTGTTTGGTATCTGCTTCTCTGAAATGCAGGCCAACACAAGGGGACTCTGGCTGACAATGTTCACAGACAATTGCAAGTTGGGAGCTATTATTAGCTCCCCAAGTGATGCTGACATCCTACAGAAAGGCCTCACTAAGACCAGCAACTGGTGTCAGAACCATGGCCTTAAGCTCAACGCCAAAAATTGTCATCATCCCCTTTGGGAAAAACCTGGTTCCCATGAATTACCACATTGATGGTAGCCCACTGAACACAGAAGGCATTATAAGAGATCTGGGAACACAGGTTGACAGCAACCTCTCTTTTGACCACCACATTGCCACTGTGGTTGGAAAGTCCTTTTATGTGGCACATCTCACTATTAAAGGTTTGGCTTCCAGGAAAAAAGAGTTCATTGTCTCCCTCTACTCATCCCTCATTAGGCCAATCATTGAGTACAATCCCCCATCTGGCATGTACCTCACTAAACACCTGCAACAACTGGAGAGGCTGAAAAAGTACCTCACAAAGAGGATCCTAGATCTTAAACATTTGTCCTATATGGACAGACTCCAAAAAACTCCAACTATTCTCTGTCTCATATCACCTACTTAGAGGCGATTTCTGCTTGACTTACAAAGCCATGTCTGATCCAGCTCTGTTAGAAATGCTAAATCTAAAGTAATCCCAATCCCTCTGCACCACACACTCTAGAGACCTCAACCTCATTACCACAATCAACAGAACATGCTGGAGAGACAGATTCATAACCCAGAGACTGCCCTTGTTATGGAATAGACTTCCCATACATGTCAAGCAGAGCATTTCACTGGCCCTCTTCAAGAAAAATCTCCATGAGTGGATAGGAAATAGAAAATTCACCCCAGGGATCACTCCAGTGGCTCTACTCAAAACAGGCACTGGGAACTAAGGTCGGGTGGCACGATGCCAGGGTAATTCTATTGGCTAGGCTTATATAGGCTTCAGGGCCATTAGCCTAGTACACACCTATGAACCTATTATATGCAAGCATGACTAGCTATGATATTGTAAATAAGTTCTTACATTCTGATTTATTATCTGTTTGTACAGATTGTTTAAAAGACTTGAACAGTGTTCCTTTACATTTCTAACTGCACATATTTGTGAAGAATGCCTCCGAATCAGTTGATCTGCAGATGATGATATCAGAATGTTGACAGTTCCTGTGTGTTATTGTCAGAGACTGCAAAACAGGAAGGAATTTCAGTAAGCAGCTGTTGGTTGATTTTTCAAAATATGAAATGAAAATTAGAACTGGAACAGCTGTGACAGTTAAACTAGTCTCTGAAACAGCCTGCTAAAGACAGCAGTTGTTGTTGTTAGTTAACAGTGAGATGCCAGTTATAGTTGCTGGTCACAGTTGTCATTTCTTCACAGTTGTACTGTGCAGTGGATACCCAAAAAGGACTCACCAAGAAATGTAAGTCTGCCTTTGCTCAGCTGTAATAATTTAGTTAGGTCAGGGACTGTGTTCTTTAGTCAGACAGGAAAATTATAACTAATCAGTTAGAGTTTTTCTAAATGCTTGATTTCTGTCCTCCAGTATTGATTTATTTTTCTGGTGATTGAGTAGGGTTGCCACCTTTTCAAATGGCCAAAGTGGGACATTTTCAGGACACACATCAGATTTTACAGGCCGACACATACCCATGGTCAGTACAAAGGATAGAACTTAACTTTTTTGCCTAAATAAAAGCTTATTCTTGTAGCATTTTAGTTGCTTATTTTGGTTCTTGTAACATTTAGGTAATTTAGATACAGAATAACTGTTTTATGCAACTATTACATAAAATATGGGACATAATTATGTCCTACAATCTCAGGACATTTGCCATTTTTAATATTTTTTGTCAGGACACAACTGCCCAAATAGGGACTGTCTCTCGCAAAGTGGGACAGGTGGTAACCCTATGACTGAGTTCTGTTTGTTTATTGGTAATTACTGTTTTGTTGTATTTTTAATCAGTTTGGTCATTATTAAATATTTTTATTAAATTACATTGTTGCTGGTCAATCAGTGTTCTGTTTAGTTCTTAAGAGTGATTATATCTACTTTGATAACTTACCAGGCCACTATGAAAGCCTGGCTGCTTTAGGCCATTTGCTATCATTTGTTTTAATATCTAATTTTCATAATTGCACACCCCTTTAAAAAAGCATGTAGGCTCTCTGATTGGAAACAGTGTGTTACCATATTATTTTGGGGAAGGTGCACAGCTGGAAATCTGTGTCAGGCTTTCTCAGAAGTGTTTGGATGTGTGAGATTTAATTTATTTAAGTGTGAGTGTATCAGAGGTCTTAAACTGGGGCACATTGCTCTAAAGTGAGTAATAAGGAGTTGCATTTGGGGTGGAAAAAGTATACAGTCTAGACTCACATTATAGAGCATGTTCCTGTTGTGCTTTAGGGGAAAATGTGAAATATTACTCCTGTTTAAGTGAAGGACTCCTATTGGAGTTAGTAGTGAGGATTGAAACTCCTTAGTTACTGACCCAGGATAGTAAGGGTATTATTTATTGATGGCAGTCTGGTGGGGTATTGTCCAGACATCACATACCCTCCCCCATGGTCCTTTGTTTTGTATGTACTGTTTTCTTTTTTAGTTATGTGATTAAATCTTTAATGTCATATGCAGTTTAATAATGCAATATATGTTTATTAAGGTTTATTAAGGTAGGTGTTAAATGCTATGGTTAATGGTTTTATATGGCAGTAGTACAGTCAGAAGATAATAGAGTTGTAAGGTATCTAATTGACAAGTAATATGAATAATTATATATTGTGTAGTCGCATCTATATAACGGATGTTCCTGAGCAGTAATAGATGGAAGGTGTAACAGTAGGCGATAGGCATGTTTCCTGGATATTTTAAATGAGAGTAAAAAATAGAATTACAACTGATGTTCTACAACCTCTGGAATACCAACAAAATGCTATGTGACAAAAAAGAAAATAAAAATCTAATGCAAGAACTACCATTTTGTAATATCTGTGATTAGCAATCAGATGGCAAAACTTCCACATCTATAGGTTTAGCTCTGCTGTATAACACCACAAATGGAGACAAGCTTGCACATTGTTGAGGTAACTGTAAATTCAAACAACAAATGACTTTGTACTTATTATCATTGAATAAACACATGCTCATCTAACAGTTAAACAAAGTATACCACCCATCTATTCAAGTATGTCAATGTACATGACTTTGATTATAACATTCTTGTAAAGCATGGACTGCCATGATTGCAGTCAAATATCAAGAAAAAGTCAAACTATTTAAGCAAGCCCTTCAACAGCTCAAGACCAGATATTAGCAATTGTTAACTACCCCTCACTAAGGACTGTTAAAACTGGGTCTTACAATAGCTACTTAGAAATGACAGTGATGGCTAGCAATCAACAATGTCAAAAGTTCAGAACCATTTTGTTTCTGCCTGCTGTCTATACCTACAATCTCTCCCTGGCTTTGTTCCAAATCTATCCCTGACGTGTTGCTCTCTGTTTGACAACACTCACTAAGTACTTTACTGGCTGGGAAAGCCTTTTTTCTTTTTCTTTTTTTTTTTGCTTCGGTAAATAGAACTGCATGCAGCAGATAAATCTGCATGCACTATGAAGAATTATGATCAGAGCTCTGATCGTAACCTAGTACTACATGAGCTTGACACTGATGGCAAGATTCACCTCTCAAGCTTCGATCTTGAGGTGAATTCTTTGTATCCATATCTTGAGCACATAATAACGATGTTACAATCAGAGATCCAATCATATTTTTTTATATTGTTTTTCACTGTGATAGTAAATCTATTAGACATTATCGTGGCATTAAGTTAAATAGATGATAACAGAAAGGAATTACATTATTTGCTGAAGTTGCTACAAGACTCTCAAGGTATTAAATACTCCATGCACAATAAGAACATGTTGATTTTATACATTTATTTTATAAAATATATCATTGATTAAACAATGAATCATAAAATGATTTGATGCTATTTTGAATTAGACTAGTTCTTCTAATGTACAAATTCATAATAACTTAACAGTGTTTTAAAAACAAAAATGATCCCATTTCCAGAGAGTTTAACAACATAATTCTGTTTTGGAGATATGTCTTCATACACAGTTTAGCTTTTTAAATACATTTAATCCTGCAGGAAGAAATTACTCAGTATCTAACCTGTTTTTATCCCCGTCACTCTTACATCTTCATACAGATTCATTTAATACTTAGAAAAAACATAAAAACAGCCATACTTAAGTTGAACCAGAGTCTCTAAGATGGAACATCACATACATTTAGAGAAATACCTTAATGCTAGGTGTTACAATGATTTTAGCTGCACAGCTACACTAACAGAATCCTAAAATAACTGATACTAATGAAGTATGAAAACTCTTTCTAGAAGTTTGCATGGACCCCCTCACAATAATGTGGGAAGCAGTCGATTAGGCAACTGTACACACTGTTGCTTTTTGGCTAGTTCATCTGAAATACAATTCCACAGATAGGGACACTGCAGTGAGGATTCCTCCTTACACATATTATGCAGTAACCCCAGAGATGATTATAACATTATCAAGTATACCCGTCCTAGCACCGAGTTGTGCACAGAGTTACTTTGCTCTATTAAAAAAATATCAAATCTAATTTTCATGAATAAGTTATTGCTCAAGCTGCATTCACTGAATCTGTTTTATTGCAACTGACAACAGCATCTTTGCCATCAGATAGTGATTTCTTGAGGCCTATCTTTGTCTCTGCTAAGTCTCCTATAACTGCTGTAGAAAAGATGCTACAAAACCAAGGTGTCGTTTTCGCTGCATAAATGCCAGGTACTTTGTAATTTTAGCTTACTGATTATATTCTGGCACTTTATTTATGTATCAAACAGCAGCATGTCTGAAGAATGTTTATTGAGTGTACTTAATAAATTTGGCTAGAGATGTCTATGTTTCCCCGCGAGTCTGATTATGAATATGTGAGTGTCAATTGTGTTTCCTTTTTCTGCTTCTTTAGTTCCTTCAGACTAGTTTAGCTAGGGAGGTTTCTTGCATTCACTTTTATTGGAGTTTTTAGATATCTTTTTAAGCTGAGTCATTGAGATAGCCCCAGGTTCAGTGCTCTCAGTTATTTGGTCAGTAATCCTATAATATGTTTCAAGGTGCATGACATGTGGCATTAATGTTGATTGGCTACTATAATGGCTCTTACATCACATATCAAAAAAAATGTAGGTTAAGTTAACCTTTCTTCAGTAAAATATATGGCAAAATGTATAACTAGTGATCACCACAGGGCATAAATAATGATTCTGAATTAATGGAAAATTCCATTATCATAGTAATTGTCTTCTTTATGTAGTATTTTTAGACTTAATATTTTTAGTGTTCCTCATATTGTGTGATAGCTGAAATGTAAGGAACAATGCAGTTGATACAGACAATTTAACAACAGGTAAACGAACAGAAATATTACAATTTTATTAGAAATGTTTCATATAACTAAAACATATATTTTCAAATTTACAGGAAGAAAAATGGAAATCCAAATTATTAAGGGAGCAATTTTCATCCTGACTACTGGTACAGGTCTGTGCGGTAATATCCTGATTATACTACTCATTTCTAGCATTGCCCTTCTGGAGAAGAAGATGATGCCTGTAGAGATAATACTCTGCTTTCTCGCTACTTCAAATCTGATGCTTCTTATCAATCTAGGACTTCCATATTCCCTCTTTGCATTTGGTGTGAAATATTTCTACACAGACCTTGGCTGCAAATTTGGGGAAATTTTTGGTAGGTCATCCAGAGTGATGGTAATTAGCCAAACCTGTTTGCTCAGCTGCTTCCAGGGAGTGACCCTTGCTTCAACTAATCCCACATGGGCTAGTTTAAAAAGCAAGATACAAAAATATATCATTCCTATCATCATGTTTCTTTGGTGTCTGAGTGTCACATCTAGCATAAGCTCTGCACTGTATCCTGTTGTTAGCATTAATGGGACTGAATTCAAACATGCTATAAACCTGGGTTACTGCCTTTCAGTTTATCCCAGTAAACATCTGTTTGAACTTATTGGATTTATCTCCTTTGCTAGAGATGTAACATTTGTGATCCTCATGGCCACAGCTAGCATCTATATTTTGGTGGTTTTACTTAGACACAGAAACCAGATGAAGGGGAAAAGGAGTTCAGACCACAGTCAAGATACCACAGCAGAGCTACAAGCAGCAAAGATGGTTGTTACTTTTGTTACTTTATATGTACTGCTTTTTGGAACTGAGAACACCATTTGGTTTTATCAAATCTCTCTTGCTAAGGAAACCATTATGGCCCTTAACAACACAAGGTTTTACCTAGCTATCTACTTTCCTACGGCTTTTCCATTCATACTAATTGCCTTCAATCAGAAAGTTAAACATAAGATCAGATGCACCTAATAACAACACAGCTGCACACCAAGTAATACAATTCTCCTTTACCTCGTGTACCTTCTGTAGTACATTTCAAGAACAATGTTCATGTTAAGATCCAGGGAGGAAAGCTGACTGATCATTGATCATTTATAATGGAGAATAATTAGTTTCAAATTGGGTTAGGCTTTAATGAGTTCTCATTTGTCCATTTTATTGCAACATAAACTGGGAATGCCTCATATCTCAGAAAAAGGAATATTTTATATACTGTATATATATATATATATATATATATATATATATTTATATACTTGTGTATGTGTAGTACTGTAATATATAAACCAAGGAGCTTTCTCTGTCTGGATGGAGCCGTTCAGTCACTCCAACTAACAATGTCATGTTTTACCAACTCACTGATCAGTTAACCATATAGCTACATGCTGGTTATGTCCTACATGATTTTATTCCAGCTAGAAACCAGAAATGTGTCAGTTGAAGTCTTGCAACTTTGGAATATGGCCGTCCTAATTTGAATACCGGCCTTTGAGTATGTCATTCTGTTTGTTTAATATATGACATTTACACCTTGTAAACTATCATATTAAGAACTATGCAAAAAAGTGAAAGAAATATATGAACATGGTTCCAAGTCTTGTTTAATGGGATTATTTGGAATTTTAAAATTGTAATAATGGGTTTTATGTCTAGCTATTACCCTGGAAGTTTATACATTTTTATTTTCTTTTGCACATGAAGCTCATAGGTAGGCTTTTTGTTTATCCCTTGAGCTGCTGTGTAGTTTTTCTGTTCCTCATATGTGTATCTTATTACATTACAGTTTTCCATGCACAGTTCCTTGCAGATTGTTTACAATGGAATTTAAAGACATAGCTTCAGATTGGTGTATTTCATATAAAATTAAATTAATTATTTTTGCTTTTTTAACTATGTGCATCAGAGACTGAAGTAACAAAACAGAAAGCATCACCTCCCATAACACTGTCCATGCATATAACTTAGCCATTGATTTAAATCTACTGCCTTACTTATTTGGTGACCTTTATCAATTGGAGGCAGGTACTACACTAATACTATTTCTCACAATGTGTACTGTGTTCTGTATAACAGTGTGTGTGTACTGTGTTCTATATAACAGTGTGTGTGTGTGTGTGTGTGTGTGTGTGTGTGTGTGTGTGTGTGTGTGTGTGGTTGTGCATCACAAGCAGTTATGATCACATACTCTATGTGCTGTCCTTGTGCACAGTTATTTTTATTTGTTTCTATACTGCTTGTATTGAGGGTCTTTGCCTGCCCAAACAGCTGAGGGGCTACTGGTTCACTTTTTGAACATGGTTAAGGGAGTTTGCTTACTGGGTCTAAAACCTGCATCTGGTATACACTTCATTACCAGCTGAGAGGTTCTGATCTCCCCCACCACTAGAGGATGCAGCGTATTATATGTCTTCATAACATGTGCTTCAGTGGAAAGCCTATTTATGCCAAAAAGTTCTATAGACCCCTCAGCTGTATGGCTACAGTTATATGGGAACAGAGCTCATGCCTCATGAGTTTCAAAGTGTTATGAGGTTCTGAGTCATTTCCTCTCTTTATTGGCCCCTGATGACTATGTGTCCATCTCTGACCTGAGCTGTCGAGGGAAGGCAATGCAAGGCCGGTGTACCATCTCTCAATATTACAGTAGCAGACAGAGCAGAAAAAATTTGAAGAATATGACAGACAATTCTGTCTCCAAATATTACAGTTTAAATTAAATGGTAACTTGCTTATTAATGACTGGAGTTTTAATCTAATTTTAGGGTCAGGTTTGTAATGAACCAGTACATTTTTTAGGAATTTTGCTACCCAGTGTGCATAATGTGCATTTGACTGAATCGCTAGAGTATTTAACAATGATAAATAGGTGTAATTTTTGGAGAGTTTGCATCTTGGCAACAATGGAATTACTGTGAATAACTTGATATCATGTTTGTGAATAAC
This sequence comes from Protopterus annectens, assembly GCF_019279795.1. Lineage (NCBI taxonomy): Eukaryota > Metazoa > Chordata > Ceratodontiformes > Protopteridae > Protopterus > Protopterus annectens. Next base: position 476,503,714 of record NC_056742.1, read on the forward strand.
GTCATATCATGTTTAATAAATTCTTACTTAAAAATAGATATTTTCAATACCTAACGAATACTTCCAGTTAAATAGGCATACAATAGCAGGCTTGAGCCATTTATGGCAGTAGCATATTATTAATATTGACACGTTTCCACTTTAAACACAGTAGCTAGCTCAAAACACAGAAGACTTCATTCTGTTTGAACACAGAGAATGTACCAATGTTTGACTGCCAGTGACAAAATTCACTATCATGACTAACAGGTAGTGAGATGACAGCTGGTGCAAAGACAGTGTTCCGAAGTATGATGATGGATCCGACCACCACAACAAACCACCAATTAGAGTGGAAAAAGATGATGTTATCTTTCACTGTGACCGAAGCAGAGGAGCTGGTTGATGAGGCCAAATACTGAGCTGTCAATCAGGCAGCACCTGATTGGACAAAAGTGTGCATTTATAGACAGCTTCTGCTTAGTAAATGATGATTGCTTTCGTACTGCAGATGGTAAGCATTGATGTATTTGCTTGTGTTAGAGATTTCTGTACAAAGTGGTTTCCACTAACAGCATGAGTTCATGCAGTCTGAATACTAGTTGAATGAAAGGTAGTAATACTGAAAAATTTTAGTAAAGCGTATTAAAATGAAACAAAAAATCATGCAAGTGGGGATCAAGCTCCCTAAATGATGTCAATGCCTTACCTTTATATAACATCTCAAATCTCATAGTAAATCAGGTAACATAACAAAACAGAAATACCAATTAAAATGCTGTCTCATTTTCCAAATCTCAACTAAAGGTAAAAGTCATCAAACCATGCCTTTCTTTGTAATGAATTCAGTGAGAAGGGATTCAATTACCTCATCTTCCTTTATTTATTTTAAATTAGTTATCCTAATAGATTGGATGGTCTGATGACCATTTTGAACCAAGATACAAGTCAGAGGTATAAAAATTACAGAATCATTAACTCACACAAAGCATAGCAGGTGTTCACCAGATCATTGCTTTAGCATACAGAGTAATTAAAAGAAAACACATAATGAAAATTAGATAACAGCATCAGAGATGAAAACAATGCTTTAGGGAAGTTCTACTAAGTAAAATGTATTTAGTAAAAGTATACTTGGGGAAGAGCCTGCTCTAGTATCAAAGAAGATTGAAACCCCCAGTACAGTTCAGGCAATTCAAGATTGATTTGTGGTTTCAGACACTTGGAGCCAGATTCATAAATGGTTACACTAAATGCACTTTTTGGTATTCATTCAGCAAAGTAAGAGTAAATGGCAGAATATACTATGAAACTATAAGTAGCCCAATTACATGTTAGTTATCCAATGCAACATGGTGGAGCTATTCGGTAACCTATAAAAGCAATCATCTGCACTTAGTGTAGCCATTTGTCCTGAAATCCAATACTCTTTGGATTATAGCCACAATTACCCTTAGAAAAATATGGTTTGTTGTTACCATCATTAACCTGTATATGCAGCAGGCTTTAACTGAAGGTGCTACTGCTGTCAGACCTCTGCCAAGAAGAAGAAGGGGGTATTACGTATTATCGCAACCAAATTTCTAACTTGGTATAATTCATAGTGTTATCATGAAATTACTTTATTTTAAACTGAAATAGGGTGTGTGAACTCCAAATCAGTTTTGTATCACATTGCCTGTGAAACAGGAACAGGAATAAAGGCAAAATCCATCTTCCCAGTTAGTGTCCTTGAGGGACATACCTTAATGCAAAATAAAATGAACAGGCCTGTTCCTAGGCATGCAGTGTTAATATCATGACTTACTAAAGGTAGCTGTAAGTAGATAGTTGAAGTTTTCTCTGACAAACATCCAAGACAGTCTTATCTGCATACTGTAAGAAAAAAAAAAAGATCTTTTCCAGGGTACCATCCTTTAGCAACGTAGCTTAATGGAAAATAAAATCAACAGGGCTGCTGCTACACACACGCCATTAATGTCATCACTTAGTCAAGGTACTGTAAGTAGATAGTTTAAGTTTTCTCTAAGAAACAGCCAAAACAGTGTTATCTGCCTACTGAGGGAAAAAAAGGTGGTTTTCAATATCATGTCCCTCCCAACCATAAAATCTGAAAGGTCTGTTCATAATCCTAAAACTGTGTATGAAAGGGATTGTTTGAGGTGTGTTTGGAGGGAAAAAAAGACAACATACTGGAACTTGTTTAAGTGAAATTTGCAGTTTACTTATAGAGAGTGCCTTCTCACTGTTCATCTTTGTCACCAAGATATTGGTACAATGTGCATTTTAGTACTTCTGTATTAGGTTAGAAATCTGGCTGCGATAATGTGTAAATACAAAGAAGGGTGTTTATACTCTCCTTGACTTATTATGGAATACATGCCACAGAAATTGTAGAATGATACTGGGTAATCAGAAAACAGAAGAGGAAATATGCCATCTCTTCTGTCCTTACCTGAGGACCAAGGTAAGCATGGAATGTGTTTGAAAAAAAAAGAAAGAAAGAACTGCTTAATCTCATACACAAGTAGTTATATGTTCCTAAGATGAGGCATCTCTCATATGTGCAGAGATGCCAGTAATGGTGTATGACTGATGTCTGCAATGCTCAGCTATGGGCTTTGCTCAATAAGGGGCAGCAAACATTTTACTTTCATGCACATAACTGTGGCACAAGGTGTAGGTGAAGTGACTTTAGAGAAAGAGGCCACCTAATGCAGGATTCAAATTCAGATTACTTATATAGTTGCATATACAAAAATGAAAAATGTGCAAAGGGCAAGGCACGGTCATCATTACTACTGGCACAGGGTATTGGTTGTCGTGGGGATGCATGAGGGCAAGCCTAACACCAAAGAATGCATATAAATCTTTGAATTGTACTGCATACTTGGAAGTTCTGCAGTATACTCACTGGTATTGTCCACAATGTCAGAACCAACATCAGTGATTCTGTGTGAACCCTTTGCTGTGGTGTACACACAAATATCTCATACTGGGCAGGAACTCCTGAGTTTCAGTCACTGGTGGTTTGTTAGCAGGACTCACCTCTACATATCCATATGCACCAAGCCAGTTTCACATGCCCTACATATCATGTATGTTATTATGTCTGTAGCCCTGTGTTAGATTTTCTGATATGTATGGCCATGGCCTCCTACACTGTTTACATACTTGGTCATCTGCCCTCAGATATGGTCACTGGAACATTTGTCACCTCTGCCTCTTTCTAAGAGGAAGGAGCCATGCCACCATAATACCTGGATAACTTCATTCATTGAGTCACCATATGACATTTTGCAGTATGCAGACATCTTGGGGTGCCATAATCCTGTATACGGTAAAACATAAAAGTAATATAAAATACACAGTTAAGATAAAAGTAATTCTTAACAAAACAAATGTGTATGTATAATTTTATGCATCCATCATGCACAAAATAGTTTAAAAATGAAAGCTAAATATTAGTACAAACCCCTCCTTCCAAGAAAATTAAAGCAAATGAATAGCAAGTGTACAAGTTATGCAAGAAAGGTAACGTGTTTGGGTGCAAGTTATGCAAGGAGGACAACATGTCTGCAGCTGTGTAGTACATTGCAGCATTAACAAAAGCAATGCACAATTTTACATTAAAAACAGTTTCCCCTACCACAATACAGTTTCCTTGCCTACATGATTACCTTGATATAATGCAGATTCAGCCCTCTGGACACTGTGAATATGCAAATAAGGTATGATCTCATTAGCATTCATGAATTCCAAGGAATGTAAACAAGGAATGTAAACAAGGTGCAAGGACCTAAAAGACTGCATGCATATGCCCTACCTCTGCATACATGTGCAATGAGAAGTATGACTTGCTAAGAGCTTGCAAGTGTGAATGATTACTCTGAGTGCAGGAACAATCAGTGTTTCATAGTCTGTCCTCCTTGATGTACATTCATTAAGGGTGTGTCAGGGAGAGGAGATTTAACACTAAAATCAGGGATTAAATTGACTGATTTAGGAGAACACATTTCCTACATTTTTGTGAATTGCTTATCAACACACTATGCACCTCTGAGTAACAATTCTGAAATTCCAAGGATGTACTTTAGCATTGAAACACATATCAATAGTAATGCAAAGGAGATAGCATTGCTCTTAGAAAATCATCATAAGGGAATACTTCTCACAAAGTAAAGAAAAGAAAAAAGCTGCAGTTTTGCAAATATTTGTTTCATCATCTGTGTGGAAATATAATCTTGACTATTGCTTACATCACATTCATCCTCACATCTATTGGTAAATTACAAAGGACAGCTTTCACAGCCTGTTTCTTTTGCAGTTCTAATATGAATTGATACAATCGCTGATCATCTTTATACGTAATCTGTATTTTCTTCTTTCTCCCATATGTCTGTGTATGTGGCAAATATTAATAGTATTCTCAATTATGTGCAGTTAATTCACTGGTTTGATGGTTTAAATCCAGAGAGGGTGCTGTTTGTGTGAATATACTGATGTTTAAGTAGCATGTGTTCATGTTGAAAGACAACAAAATAGAAGTCACATCAGAAATGTACATTTTAAATAATTGTTTCCTTCACTTATATATTTTTTTCCTGCATCTTTTGTGTGCCATTTGATCTTGTATGGTCTAGACTGGCAGTGTTCCCTAGCAGTGCACAACAGTTCACTTCCTAAGGTAAAACTGAAAAAAATAATTTGGAAAGCCATATTTTTATGCCTTTTGCATTTGTGCTTTGCGGGTCAGCAATTAAACATGGTTCAACCCTAAGAAAAAAAAAATGAAACATTTTATGTGTCCTGCCTTCTGTATTGCAAATGAGACCAGTGCCTGTGAAAGGTAGCCAGCACTCTGTAGAGTAGTCAGTAAAAAAAATGCACCTGACAAGTAATTTCCCATGTGTCACATGGTATAAGTCCAGTGATCTTAAAGAAAGAAAATGGCTGATGCAGATTTGAAAATCCAGTTTACTGATACTTTTACACAGGGACTCAGAATGCCTTTTGTCACACTTTGATTAAGAATGTAAATATACATGCAAATGGGTATCATAACTATAGTTATTGCAATAAATGTGTCATTAATACTTTCTATCGAAACCCAATATGTGTGCACATTATGTCAAACTTGACAATGATGACATTTAATGTAGCACACACATAGGTATGATGTACTTAAAACAGTTCTGAGACCACCTATGGAAATTATCTCAGCATACCACATAGGAATTTCTAGTTCATTACATCCAGCAACCTAGGAAGTGTTAGAGTAACTGTTTCAAAGTACTGTATTTACTATTCCTTTACTGTGTATTCTTATAGTGCAGCAGATTTAAGCACATGTTTGTGAAGTGAACATTGCTAGTATGTCTGATATTAAAATATTCAGGTTTTACCATAGGAAATTAAATGCCAAACAACATCACTCAGTGGTGTGTAGTGTTAACCTCCACACATATGGTGAGGACATAAATTGAAGACCTTTTGATGGGCCATTTCTGGATATGCATTTTGTGAGTGATGCTATTTTTGCACCAAATTAAATGTGCAAAAAATGGTGTTGATAGGGCAGTGGTGAAATGAGGAGGGGGACAAGCAGAGGGTAGGGCACAGGAAAACAATACATGAATTTGTAGGAGGGTGGTGAGAGAGCACCATAGCTATCTACTTTTTCAGAACATAAATAAGAACATAAATGTAGTATTGTGCACAGAATTTCATGACTTTGGAGAGTTATCATACCAGGGATGGGTGATAACAATAGAATAATGTTGTACAGCCAATTGGATCAAATGAAGTGTGTCAAAATGACACATAGGCAAAGTGGAGAGCTATGTATAGCTATGGGGGTGTAATTTTCATGGGACAGGTACCCATTTCTGTCTTTTTTTTTTTGGAAGGAGAGGAATGTTTGGGAAGGTGCTAAGGAATGATAGGGTCAGGTAGGTAAGGTAGGTTAGGTAGCAGGTACAGACATACAGGACAGAACATACAAGACAGACAGGGATGGTGATGGACAGAATAGTTTGGGGACACCATGACTGGAGATATGTTAGGGACCTTGGAGGTGCAGCCACATCCACCTTGAGAACAGTAAGAATCTAGCCATCACCCCCAGAGCTGCCATCACAGTTTTCTGTGTCAGTCACCTGGGTCAACGCCAGAAGTGGCATTGTTTTTGCTATATGAAGCAGAACCTTTTTAACCCTGCCAATTTGGGCACAAAGGCCCTCTACATTATGCCTTCCACCACCCCTGTCAGCTTCTGAAGGGTGAAAAAAACCACAACGTACTCTGCTATTGCTCCCAGTTGGTACTACTGCACCAGCAGCTAGGGCAGAGCTACATGACACAGGCAGAACAGGTAAGGCAGGAGTTGAGGAGCGATGCTGACAGGTTCCAACCCAGATGCGCTAGGTGTCTGTGTTGCCTGTGGTGATATAAAAGACCAAATCACAGTGGTCAGTCTACCTGCATGTGCCAATGGTAATTTTGGTTTCAGTAGCATTACATGTATATATATATATATATATGTGTGTGTGTGTGTGTGTGTGTGTGTGTGTGTGTGTGTGTGTGTGTGTGTGTGTGTGTGTGTGTGTGTGTGTGTGTGTGTGTGTGTATATATATATATATATATATATATATATATATATATATATATATATATATATAATGTTGGATGGGGAGAAAAAGAGAGAATGAGATGGTAGGTCACATTACTTTTTTATTTCAATACATGAACCAGTATGAGAAATACACCTTAGATATATGCTTTTACAGTTAATAACTGCATGTGCAATTATTGAAATGTTAATCAATCACAGTACTGCATGGTAATTGGAGGTATAGTAATGTAGCAAGGACTGCAGATATACTTCAGAGATGCCTATATGTTTGTGACTTTACTTAGTCATGGGACTGCAATCTATATAAAAGGCTGTAGTTGTGTTTATTAATGCATCTAAGATGCATACAGTTGCATAACCTGAGTAATACATGGTGGCCTAGGTGACATATATGCTTCAGAAGACATACTGTCATAAACACATAGTAATGATATATGATAACACATTATCATTATAACAAAAATATTTTAGGCAACAATGTTATAGCCTGACTCTCTTAGGCAACAATGTTGTAGCCTGACTATCTTAGGCAACAATGTTGTAGCCTGACTATCTGCTGTGTACATGTATAACTGAGCATTCCCATTATGAGTATTTATTTATTGACAGTTGCTTATCGTGAAAGTCCAAATGGGTAATAAATGTTCATTTTCAGGGGTTGTCTAGGGAGAAAAGCTCCAGCGAGTTAAATAACATCAAATAAAACATTAGCACAAATGTAATTTAAACAGCATATGCACATATAGATCGGTAGTGGAATATGTAGGATACATTGAAACATGCGGAGACACCAGTGATGTAAAAATAAAAAGAAAAGAAAAAAATTACTATTAAGTATAAGAATCAGTACGTACAAGAGTATTAGATTTATACTCTTCTGTGCTAGGAAATAAATCGATACAAATTCACCCTAGGAGTGTGGGAGGGCAGGCATTGGAAGCTATGGATAGATAGTACGATGAAAGGCTAGGTTAGTAACAATGTAAAGCATTTGTTAATATAGATCATCCAGGAAAGGTGCACGGGCGTAGCCATGAGTTAGCGAGACATTCTTTGAGAGACGACTTAAATACATGGAGGCAAGATATAGCTCTGATGAATTTGTGATAGAGTTCCATAGTTTAGATGTGCAGTGTGAGTATAAACTTTGTCTCATACTTATTTTATAGATTCCAAGCAGGTTTTTGCCTTGAGAGCACAATCAGTGATTTGGGAGATAATAATAAAGTACTGAGGAGATAGAAAGACAGGCAGAAGGGTTAAATAGTATTTTATGGGTCAGAAGAAGTTGCGTTTCTGTTAGTTGATGTGGCAGTTCTAACCAGATAAGAGCATGTGATGCAGAGCATTGATGAGCTTTATGTGGCAGGTTAGCTGCAAATTTAGCTACCTTATTATAGCATTGGTCCAGTTGTGATTGAAGAGATATCTGGTTGTTAGTCAAAATAGATGAGCCACATCCCGCCCCCACCCCCAATTAGGGAAACCACTGTAAAAAAACTTCTACAAAGCCAACTTCACACTTCTTAAGACAGAAGTGGCAAACTTCATGACACCCATGCAGACAGACAATAGAGGTACGACTGCTGAATCCTATACAAATGCACTTTATAAGCACTTACACGAGTGCATGGATCATGCTATCCCTAATAGAACCAAGATGCTATCCTCCAAAAAAAAGGAAGCCAGTGTGGTGGTCCTCTGCCATAAACAAACTCTACAACAGAAGAAAGAAACTGTTGCAAAAAAAGAGTAAAATCCCAAGACTGGAGGAACTCCCTGGTCAACCTCAGTAAGAAGCTGAGATCCCTCATAAAATCCTCCAAAGCTAGTTACGAAAATAAAATTGCCACTGACTCTAAAGATAACCACAAAGCATTCTATAGCTATGTCAAGAATCACAATGGCAACACTCAGATCTGCTCTGAGTTACAGCACAATGGCACTAAATATACAGAACCAACTGATATTGCCAACATCTTGGAAGATAGGTTCAGTGCTAACTTTACCCCCCCCTCACCCCCAAGAGGGCTCATCTCTATACTGAAAGAATGCAAAGTTCCTGTAATCACAGCTGCACAGGTAAAAAACACACTCTCCAAAGCCAAGAACACAACATCCATGGGACCTGACAATATCCCAGGCTGCATTCTACACAAACTACAGAATGAACTGGCACCCTACCTAAGTACCATTTTCAATCATAGCCTCACCTCAGGCTTTGTGCCCACTGAATGGTGCACCATGATGGTTATCCCACTCCACAAAGGGGGAGCCATGACGGACCCCAGGAACTACTGCCCCATTAGCCTGACGAGCCTGGTCTGCAAGGCCATGGAATGTATCATCATGGAACTCATAAACAAAGACATTGGTAATCTCCAAATTCTGCACCCTACCCAGTTCAGATTTGTAAAAGGCATGTCATGTCTCCTAAACCTGATTGACTTCTCTAAGCTCACTAAACTAGGTATAAATCCCTATGTCACAAGATGGGTTGCCAACTGGCTCATGGACAGAACCCACACTGTGAAGGTAGCAGACTCCAAATCTGACTTCAGACCAGTGGCAAGTGGAGTGCCACAGAGTTCAGTCCTGGGTCCTCTCCTGTTTGGTATCTACTTCTCTGAAGTACAGGCTAACACAGAAGATCTTTGGCTAACAAAGTTTGCAGATGACTGCAAACTAGGGGCCATAATCAAAACTCCTAACGATGTGGACATACTACAAAAGGGCCTCACTGAGACAGATGCCTGGTGTCAAAGCCATGGCCTGAAGCTCAATGCCAAAAAGTGTATTGTCATCCTTTTAGGTAAAAACTCTGTACCCATGTATTACCACATAGCTGGTGGTCTACTTAATGCCAAAAATGTGATAAGATACCTTGGGACACAGATGGACAGTAGTTTCTCCTTTGATAATCACTTCACCACAGTGATCAGGAAATCCTTCTACATGGCTCACCTCATCACAAAAGGTTTCTCAGACAGAAAAAAAGAGGTCATTGTTCTCCTCTACTCATTACTCATTAGACCTATTATAGAGTACAATGCCCCTTTTGGTGTGTACCTCACAAGACATCTACAACAGCTGGAAAGGCCACAGAAATACCTAACAAAGAGGATTACTGGCCTCAAACAGATGCCCTACGCAGACCATCTCAAAAAACTCCAGCTTTACTCCATTGCATATCGCCCACTCAGAGGCAATCTCTGTCTAACATACAAAGCTATGTCAAACCCAAAGCTGTTGGACATGCTCCACTTAAAGAAATCCCAATCCGTCTGAGCTACACACTCTAGGGACCTAAACCTTGTCACCACAATAAACAGAACATGCTGGAGGGATAGATTCCTGTCTTCCCATTCTCTGGAACAAACTACCTATCTATGTAAAACAGAGCTCCTCATTAGCACTCTTCAAGGAAAATCTTGATGATTGGATGGGAAATAGGAAATTCACCCCAGGGATCACTTCTGTGGCTCTGCTCGACAGGGCACAGGAAAATAATTTTCTTGGGTGGTGAAAACCAGGGTACATTTTTGGCTAGGCTTATATAGGCCCTAGGGCCAATAGCCTAGTACCTACCTATGAACCTATGAACAGAGAACAGAGGGTAAAAGATAAGTGTTGATTAAGATGATTATATTAGAGAAAGGAGTTTTGTTTTTTGCTCTGTATAGTAGATTTTTCATGTTTTATGTTTATACAGTTTTGGATGAGAATATCAAACTTTAAGTTGTAATCTATGGTGACTCCAGCAATTTGTTATGGGTAACTGTTGCAATAGTGGTATTGTTTAAAGAGGTAATGTAAAAGTTACTTTCAACATTGGTATGACTTCGGAAAAATTTAGTGGTTTATTCTATTTTGGCTTTAATAAAAGTTGGTTTTGATGTAGCCAGTTTGACTAAGATGAAGGCATTTTGTGTAATGTATTGTATCTGTAGTGCGCTGTCAGATGAGCAGGTGAGAGTTAAATCATCTGCATATCAGATAAGACAAGCTTGTTGAGAGCAGGTATATGGGTTATGGTTGAAAATCCTAAGGAGTAGTGGACCAACAACAGAGACTTGAGAAACATGCATTTTTAACTTGGAGAAAAGGAGAGAAAGAAGAGAGTCATTTAACAGATTGATATCATCCAGATAGATAGTTAAAGAACCATAGACAACCTGATTTGTAAAGGCCCAGAGAAGACATTTGAGTCAGTAGTTTTGAAAGATCTAGAAAAACATTAGAGATAAACTTTCATTGGTCTCTAGCCTTATAAATGGTATCAGAAAGGCTTAGGAGAGCTGTAGTAGTGCTATGATCTGGTTATAAACCATGTTGTGTTGGGATTAGGAGATTATGTGCAGAAGGAGAACATGGTTTAAGTTTCTTTAGTAACTGCAAAAATGAGTAAACCACTTTCTCCTGCAGAGGCAATAATTCCAATAGCGAAATGTAAAAAGTTCTTTTTATTCCACACGATTGCATCGTGTGGAATAAAAAGAACTTTTTACATTTCGCTATTGGAATTATTGCCTCTGCAGGAGAAAGTGGTTTACTCATTTTTGGTGTTTCAGCGTTGTGGTTTTTTGGTTCTTTAGTAACTGTTTAACATATGATGTGGAGAAAAGTTGGAGACTGAAGGCATGAATTTCAGTACTACTAGTTTTGAGGTATATTAATTGGTTGGGGAGAACTGGAAGTAAGAGTTACTATGAAGTTGATGAAGAAGTAGTTAAACATGGTAGGTGTTTCTGAAGGGGATAAATCTGGGTAGGGCTTTGATGAGGAAGAAGAGCCCAGTTGAAAAATTTTCTTAATTGAGCTCCAGAATTTCTTTGGATTTTTTTATAATTATTTTGTGGTCAACTGTTTATTTTTTAAAAGGTAAATTTGCTCTTGATGAGGTAGGGCAACTCATTGTACAGATGTAAGGTTTGATGGGTTTTATCTTTATGCCATTTTTCCATGCCTTGTCACATTTTTGTGTGAGAATTCTTGAATAACAAGACAACCGGGGGGGGGGGTTAAGCATTTTTTATTATTTTATTTCTTGGACCAAAGATATTTAAAGTATTCATGAATACATTATTGAATTTGTTTGCGGCTTCTTCTAGGGTTAGGGTTTTGAGTGGAGACCAGTTGTCTGATTTTAGTAGATGATTGAGTGTATCAAGATGAAAGAACGATTTTGGGAAGTTCTGTATTGATGCCTTTTCTGTTGGTGAATATAGGGTGATGGTTACTAAGGGAATCGGGCAGTATCCCTGAGATAGCATACTTGCTTGGGTCGGATACAAGTCAAGGATAGAATTTTTATGATTTGCTTTGTTGAGCCAATCAGGGAAAGAGATCAGCTGTTTGAACCTATACAAGTTAAGACCCATTTGGAGTGTTAGATATCACATATAACTACTCAATGTTCAAGAAAAAGAATCACCAATGCGTACTGAATGCCCAGAAGATAAGACCAAGACTTCATACAAAACAACACCAACTGGACAACCACTGCAGAATCTTCACTTATATAAAATGTTTAATGAACAAAAAGGACAAGTGCTTTCGCAAATTGCTTCTTCAGATCCTTATAAAATCTTATAAAACAAAAACATATTTAAAATACATTACAACCAATCATATACACATAAAATTGGCGCCATAGTGACATCATAAACAGCAATAGAACCTATTGCTTATGTCTATACACCTTTAGTTTCCACCCACTTAAAATGGGCTGTTTTAAGTGGGCAGAAACTAAAGGTGTATAGACATCTGGTGAGGATTGAATAAAGCATGCTTGTAGGTCTGTGACTTTGCTAAGAATACTATGAAAGTTAATAGAAGTAAGCAAAAGTTTTGTGAGTGTTGTATAGGAATTAGTGTCAGAGGTGGGTGGAATGAATGAAGCTAAGCGGCTGGGATTGGGATAGATGTCACCATAGAGAGTGATCTTAGAGAATAGAGGATTAAGGTTATTTATTTATTTATTTATTTATTTATTATTATTTTTTTTTAATAAAGTATTTGAATTTATTCCAAGTTATTTCAAAGTGAACTGAATGAGTAGACGTTTTGTATTTTAAAAGGTGATTGGGTTGGACATTAACTAAATCTGAGGAACTAGATATGAAGGAGGGTTTAGCCTGAGTAAAAGGCAGGGTGACTCTTAGTATGTGAATGTGAATAAAGTGTAAGAGTACTGTGGTAGGTAGTAATGTAAAGTGTAAGAGTACCGTGGTAGGTAGTAATGTAAAGTGTAAGAGTACCATGGTAGGTAGTAATGTAAAGTGTAAGAGTACCGTGGTAAGTAGCAATGTAAAGTGTAAGAATACCATGGTAGGTAGTAATGTAAAGTGTAAGAGTACCGTAGTAGGTAGTAATGTAAAGTGTAAGAGTACCGTGGTAGGTAGTAATGTAAAGTGTAAGAGTACCGTGGTAGGTAGTAATGTAAAGTGTAAGAGTATCGTGGTAGGTAGTAATGTAAAGTGTAAGAGTACCATGGTAGGTAGTAATGTAAAGTGTAAGAGTACCATGGTAGGTAGTAATGTGACATAAAACAAATATCAGAGACATGAAGCTGCAAAAGGATAACACAATAGAGAGGAATATGCAATTGTTATGGGGAGATTATAGTTGAATAAAAAGGAAAATATGTTAAAAGAGAATGAAGAAAGATGAAAGCAAAATAGATGATAGCAGAAATAGCTTGCTGGAAATTCCAGGCAGGGTGGTCCCTTATTATGGAGATGGTGAAAGGTTAATATTTTAATTAAGTATAGTTAGTTAGAGAAACATAGAGTGTATGCAGTGTGGTAGGGTGAATTTATGAGTTGAAGGAAGTATTACAAGAATGATTAAATGGGTTATGTGTAGAAAACAAGGTTTGTGGGTATTATGTTTTTATTCAGTATTATAAAGGAACAATGATATTGAAGAAGCACTTGCTGAGGAGGAAGAAGTAAATGTTGTACAAGGAGAAAAGGAGAATAAAAGTATAGACTGTAAAGTTAGAAGAATAGAGAAGAATAAATAAAGTGAGGAAGTAGAGAAGAGTTTGTGTGAATGCTATTGAATAATTAAGTAGTAACAGGGATTGGTGAGGCTACGTAGGAAGAGGAAGGGATAGGGATGAGGAAGGGGAAGAAAGATGTTCAGAATAAATTGAGAGAAGGAGGGGATTTATTGGAAATGGGGGTAGGGTAGGGGAGTATAGTGAACCTGAGCATAGCAAGGGTGAATGAAGCAGGATAAATCCTTCATAGAAAAAGGTATTAGCCCCAACAAATTCAGTGCTAGTGGAGGTAAGGGCTTAAACAGCAGTGTGAATGGTTTTGCTATAATAATGCAAGTAACTCAACAAGAGAGTGGTGTAGAAAAAGTTTAAAAAAGCTGCTCGTGATTAAAAAAAAGCCATACATTAAAGCTAGTATGATCTGACCATGGGAAAGAAAGCTGTATGTATTAAAATAAGATGGCTTTATCAAGCCTGTAGTACATTAACATAGACGTGTCCTTTTTTAACAGTAGCACTGGCTGCAAGTTCAGTGGTACACATGGTTTTAGCAGCTTACCTAGTATCAATCTTATATATTGTCCACACTGAAAAATATTTTTTGCAGGCTGAAAATCCACCTACCAGAAAAGAAACAATTTTATGCAGAAAGACAGGGAAACCGATGACTATTAAGACTGGTTGGAAGGGACAATCTTGCAAGCCTAGTGGCAGTCTTATTTACTGTGTGCTCTAAAACATATTTTTTGCAGGCTGAAAATCCACCTAGCAGAACGGAGATAATTTTATGCAGAAAGATGATGAGACTTGACAACTTTTGAGACTGGGTGGACGGGACAATCCAGCAAGCCTAGTAGCAGTCTTATGTATGGTCTGCACTTTAAAATATTTTTTGCAGGCTGCCAATGACTTGTGTGACTGGGTGGAAGGGTTAGCCTTGCAAGGCTTGAGCAGCTATGTTTATGTGTTTGGGGTAGTGGGGGTGGAAAGCTGTACAGACAATGCTGATTATTTTTCACACAGAAATGCTTTATTTGGATAAGGATGATGCCATTGGATATAATCTGACTTCCCTATGAGAACTACTAATGCTTTTCCTGCAGTGTGATTAAATGAGATAATATTGTGTATGCTGTTGTCTTAGTAAGGCTTGTGTTCAAATCTATGATTATCAACACATTGTGCATGACTGCCATTTTCCCATCACACTGACGACTTCATTATTCATCACATGTGTTTGCATATACCTAGCAGCAGGCAATATTATGTGAGAAACAGACCTATAGCAACAGTATTTTACAGAAATTACAAGCACACATGCAGCAGTAACATGATGTCACAGCTTCAAATACCAATACATCTCACAAGTTTATCTACACTTCTACCATGGCTCATTCATTCTTCACAAAATCATGTAGCTTCTGTCGTCACATAAGCAGGTGTTTGAAACCCACATTGACTGTAAGCATTGTGTGTCTTTAATCTGTTATGCATGAATGACATCCACAAACTTTATAATGTGTACAATTACAGTGGGAGAGCCTCCCCATCACTTTTAGAATTTGATGTAATTGCTTTATATAGGTGGAGTCTCAAAGCTGTGTTAAGATTTCCACTGGAGCACATGGCATTTAGGCTTACATAGCTTGCTCCTCAATTGCAGCAATGGTCGACATTATATAAATGTAATGATATTACACAAACAATATTGCATGAAGTCATCATTATAAATTTTTACTTTAGAGAAAGAAATAGAAACTCATTTTGTAATGTGTTGACAGTGAAACAGTTATTCTGCAAATGTCATGGTGTGAGTGTTCCTGTAGCACATGCATTTATTAATGACCTGTGCAGCATATCGACACAGAGTGTATTTCAATTCTATGACTCATAGCTGTGTGAACATTAACTTAGTTACATCCTTATCATCATTCTGACAAAACAATGTTTCACAAATTATCATCAAATGTCCTTTCCTACTTCATTCATTAATTTCAGTTATTTATGACAAGATCCACTGCTATGTTGTGTGGCAGACACAGTTAATACACAACTCTGTAGAGTGTGTAGTATTATAAGCAGGGGGTTGAATCTGATAACACTTGTCTGTCAGACAGGAATTGCTGGGGCAAAAAAATGTTTATGGTACAGTCAGAGGGCCACATTGTTAAGGCATCATCCTCCAAGGTAGAGGATCCATACCGATTACAAAAGGGCAGTTCTGTAAGCCCTTCAAGTGTGTTCATCCTGACACACACAGTATGCTCATTTCTAAGCTGTAAATGGTTGATGCACGGCTTTCTGATATCAGTCCTGACATGTGTTCTAGTCTGACAAGATGCAAATGTTGAGTATGCCTTTGATTGTTCACAGGCAGTACTTAATTTCCAAATAATAATATAGCAATAACCCACGCCTGGGTGTGGGTAATGCTGGATTTACCCACATCCAGAAGTGGGTTATTGCTATTATACAATGACATTATTTAAGGAAAAAAAGAATTACTTTTCTTAAATAATGGCATTGTATAATGCCTCCTTACTGCCCTTCCGCAGCTGTCTGGTATTCTGCGGCAGTTCGGATGTACTGTGCATGCAGTACACCAGAGCTGTGGGCAAAAGCAATGGAGAAAACAAGATCTCCATTGCTTTTTAAAAACTGTTTTGCTATGCTAAATGAGTTTAACATAACGAGACAGCTTTAAAAAAAACAACAGAGAATATCCGTTGCTTTTATAAAGCTGTCTCGCAATGTTAAACCCACTGAACATAGCGAGACAGTTTTGAAAAAAGCAACGAAGAAAGCAAGATCTCTGTTGCTTTTTAAAAACTGTTTCACTATGTTAAATGAGTTTAACATAGTGAGACAGCTTTAAAAAAAGCAACAAAGAATATCCATTGCTTTTTTAAAGCTGTCTGGCTATGTTAAACCCATTTAACATAGCGAGACAGTGTAAAGCAATGGAGATCTTGTGTTCTCCGTTGCTGTAAAAAAAAAAGAGTTATAGTAATGGAAAAAGTCTGGGCGACTGGACCTTTTTCCATTACTATAACTCTGATTTACAACGTGCACGCTGGCCAATCAGCGTGCACGTTTTTGAATATTAATGGGGGGTTGTTGTATAATGCTCTGTATTGCACATCTTCATTCAAACGTTTATCTATATCTGTAATTGTTTCCTGCACACTCCCTACAGCTTTATAGGACATGAGGACTTACATTTCTTACTGTATGGCATGATGCACAATCCTCATAAAGTGTGACTGGGCTTGTGTTAAGACACTTTCCTGCATGTTTGTGTTGTTTTCTTACTGTTATGGCAGTGTTTGCTGTAATTCCTTGTGACTATGCCTAGTACAATCATGTAGTAGAACTGCTCAGTTTAGGAAGTGAGACCTTGATCTATTGCAATGTCATTAGATCTGCATTTTTATTTGTTACCTGTATATTTTGCGTATTATATTACTGTTTAGGATGTACATGAATATAAAACACATGCTTATCTACTCATGTTTTAGTGTAATATAACCCCTTTCTATGGTTTCAAAATGACAAGTGGCAAAACATGTCCCTTTCTGATGTGCATGACACAACCGCTGTAGGGATCATTTCTTCATGTTTATACATAATACAGCATACATGCCATACAGTAGAATACAGCAGTAATGTCAGTTATCACACATATATTACCTGTATATACGTGTCATAATAGAAAGAAAATGCATTCTGTGTGAATAGCTCCTAATGTATCTACTGTCCTTGCTGTTATCTCAGCTCAGCACTTTGTCAACATTAATATCATGTTTACTCCCTTTTCTTCCAATGTCATATTGTGTCCCTGTCACATCTTCTGTTAGTGTGTCTGTTTTTAGTTATGTACATGTGTCAAGAACTGTGAACAGGATTAATTATTATTGTTATTATTATTACATTAATATGGAAGTATTTATGTTTAAAATGTCTCTTTGTGACATAAGCACATTTTATTTCATTATCTAAGTGCATTTTTTCATTTTGCCCTTCCTTCTTCCTCATGTCTGCACTAATATTATTGTATTCTGTGTAGTTTCCCCCATTTAAGGTCCCCTGTGTCTTAATTCTTGAAATCAACTTGCCCTTTCTTCATATAAGCTGTGCACGAGAGCTTGAAGAAAAGGTTTTCTTATAGCCAAGCTGTTTTGTTAGCATTGTACGCTCCTGCTTCCCTGCACCATTTCATGGCCGCCAACGCTGCTGCTGGCAGTAAGCCCGATGAGCAGCATGCATATTCAATGGTGCGAATGTTCTGTAATCATGTTGGCTTTGCAGGAAGCCTACACAATTGGTAATGAATTCCAGGGTTCATGATACAGGCAAATAGAATGGACACCTGTGAAGGGTGGAGCTCAGAGCAAGATGACTATCCGGGGCCGAGGGAGGTGGAGAGAGTATCAGTGGGGAAGATGTTTGGATAAAGAAGGAAGTTAAAGTATTGAAGGAAGTTAATTATAAGCATTTACACGAGAGTGTCTAATTAATTAGCTTTGAAGAGTTATCATGAATGCTCTGAGGTTTGAAGGTTGCCTAATGCAGAGACACACTGAGTTTCCTGCTGCAAGAACAGTTTCATAGATAGATTCTCAGGTTTCAGCATCTAAATCAGACATTATGTATTAAATCTCACAACATCTATGGTTCATATATTCTATGCAGTTCACATAGCTGTATTTTAGAAACTCCATCCTTACAGAATTTAAAGCTAAATCAGAGCCAAAAGTCTGTCAATAAGAATTAAATAAGTATGTGAAAACTAAATTGTTATATCACTGCATTACATGTTGAATTGATATTAACACATACTGCTTCAATCTATTCTCTTACTTTTTACCTGTCCACAGCACTGTGAACATGAAATTATACTAATTCTCTGATTACCTTTTTTCCCTACAGCTTCACACTTTCTCTTCTTTGTCACCTTTTCTCCACTCCTCACTTTTCTTGACCCACCCATCTACCTCTGTCATCTTTCTCTTTAAAATTATACCGTATTATACTTTCTACTTTCCTCTTCCCTCATCTTCTCTGTAGTTGACTTGACCGTAGTTTTTATGTTTTTGCACTTTTCTATAATATGTAGGATCTTAAGTTAATCTTAATAGTTAATAGAACGGCTTCTAGTTATGGCATCAATATTATTCAATTATATTTCTCTTCTGCTCCTTTTCCTATATACTCACATTTTGTGATTCCCTTATCCTTGTATTGATTTTTTTCTTCATTAACTGCTATAATGTATGTATTCTTTAGATAATATGGTAGTGTTTGTGTGGAGCCTTTCTTTCTAAGACTCCACTGATGAAGGACAACTGTCCAGCCAGAGTATCCTGGTAAATAAATGCAATTGGGTAAAATAAAAAAATAAATAAATCAAAGGGAAGTCTAAATGAAACCTTACACCTGAATTATTGGAGTACAGAGACTAATAAGAAGTGGTTATATATTCAGTAGAAAGTCAACACAGGATGCAAAATTTTAGACAGAGTCATTTATATAACACAAAAGGAAACAAAAGGTGGATCAGTGGTCAGTGGCATCTGTGGCATCTAAGGGGATAGAGAGAGTGCAATGATGGCTTCCAGCATGTTAAACAAGCAGTAATGCCCAACAGGGTGGACATTACAAGGAAATAACAGAACAACCATGGATGTTGTGATGCCACAGGCAATGGGGCTCACCATCCCTGGAAGGTCTATTATTTCCCTAAAATGCCAACCCTATGCTTGCATAATGGCTGTCTGTTAAATTTGAAATTTTTAGTAATATATACATTTATTTACAATTTTGATGTAAAACAGTTCCACCACCTAATGTCTCATTGTTATATAAATATTTATTTCCAAAATATATGATATGTAAGTAGGCAATGTCCATACGTGTCTATATCCACACACACACACACACACACACACACACACACACACACACCCACACACACCCACACTCACACACACACACACACACACACACACGTGTCTAGAAATTTCATAACTTCCTTGATTGAGTATACCTCAAGTATCTCATTGCAGTCAAATAAATGTAAATTTCATACAATGCATAGGCATTGTGACCCCCATCCCCCATGCCTCAGGACAGTCCTTGATTTTGCAGAGTTTATAATAAATAGCAAATAAGTAAATTAAAATAACAAAAAGCCAGATATTACATATTTACACTTATTGTTCAGAAAGCATGTGTATGAAAAAACCTCTTGTTCTGTTTACTTAAGTGAATTAGCTATATTTAAAACTAATTTTAGATATTTTCTTCCATTATTGTTCGCTATGTACAGATTCCTTGAGCAAAGTAGTTGAGAGGGCTGACCTCACACTCACTGTCTCTGACTCAGTCTCCGTTTGCATCTCTCTGTCTGCCTCTCTGACACACAGACACAGATACACAATCACACACATACTCTCACAAAAATCTATGATTTTCTTTATTTTGTGCAGGCTCACGAAACACGGCTTTTTAAGCTCTGGTTATTGAAGGAAAAGTAATTGGCAAGACCTTCCAGCTGCTGCTGCAATTATAGTATGTGTGCTACTTAAGCTATATTTTTTATTTTAGTTTTTATTGTATACATTTGTTAAACAGCCATGCTCAGCAAGCATATAAAAGATAACATCCATTTATTTTTTCTTTTTGGCATACTTCACAGCAAAGACTTGTTTCTTTATTTTTTATTTTATTTTTTTTTTTTTTGGGGGAGGGTTGACACTTGTAAATTAATACCCTTTTGGAGAACTGTTGTTCTCCAAAAGGGTATTATATTGTTGTATGTTTTCCTTTTATATAAAACTACAAAAAATACCATGATTTTGCATTATGTTTTTTCTCTCAGATGTGCTTTTCATGTTTCTTAATGAAAACAGGAGTAAGCTATATTACAGTTTAGGGTTCAGTGCATTTTTGACAATAGATTTTCTAGTTTCTGAGGGTAGAAAGTTAGTCAGTGAACTGGCAATTTTCAGACAGTTAACTCTGTAAACAGAATTGTCATTGTAAGTATTGAAAGGTCAGACTGATCACCTACAAACAGAACTCCTAGTTATTTATAGGAATGAACCTGAGCACTCGAATCATGTAAAGGATGGCATATGTTGAGTGCACAGGTGGGAATGGATAACTCATATTTTATTGTGGAAAACCAAAGGCAAATGAATGAATCTCAGAAGAGATTTTGCAAGACAGTGAACAATGAATCTATAAGACACAGAAGATCACCAGCAAAAACACCATTATAATTTGATGCATGACAGTAGAAAGAATATTATGGAATACAGAGGCAAATATTGGGCAAAGAACTGAATACTGTGGAATGGAAGACTGCAGTTGTGGACAGAAAATCTGAGCAGAACACCCATGGTCTGTTATACATGCAGATATCAAACAGATTTTTCTAGAAGAGAAGCCACTCCTATTACAAATGTTTATGTTGCAGTACTAGTTTATGGTCATCTGAGATATACCTGGGATTCATTAACATGCTTATACACATCACACTAGGCCTACACGTTTTGTTGAGTAATGAGCAACAGTGCTTACCGAATATGCAAGCACTTACCAAGGTTACGCATTAAGCAGCACCCATTCATGGCTAGAGCACATGCTAGCAGCCACTTTGAGATGCAGAAAGGTAATATAAACAACTGGTTTTAAATAAACTGAACCCCAGTAAGTGACTGTACACTGACAGCACAATACAAGGTAAGGGGGCTCAAAGTACATAATTAAGAGGCAGGTGAAGCTTAACAAGGAAAGCAGTGTTAGATAAAAGTAATTAATGTACAATAACAGTAATTAAATTGATTGCTACCTATAGAAGTAATCCTGTCCACTCAGGGGCATATGTACATAATAAAAAGGAAATGCTGACAAAAGGATTTGAGAGGGACACAGCTACAGTGTAACAGAGGGGGTAAATGTAATACATTTAAAATTAATTTACACTGCAGAGTTGAGATAACATGTAGCAAGGAAAATAGTTACATTAGAGGGTATTGCACATCCGTTGTGTATCCGTAAATGTATATGTTGTAACCAGCATTATGCTGTAGTCCTTAACTATCTTGTAAAATAATTGTACCAAACTCTAAAGCTGCTGCTCTATGGACTTCAGAAAGGGACCTTTTTTGCCATTTTTTGGCACTTTTAACCCTAGAAATGCTATTGCAGAATTAAAGTTTTTTTTTTTTTTGGCAAAGTATGTGTTGCCAGTAGTGCAAAGGGTAGCACACAAACTTTGGTGCAGAAAGCTGTGGGCTTTATTCCTACAGATTGATTTCTGGCACTGCACTGCAATATAGGAGGATATTTCACTCCTGAATGTGTCATCGTTCATAAAAGACATTAAACCAAGGCCAGATCTACTTGCACTAAGGATAGTTCAGGTGGATGTATAAGATCCCATGGCACCTATCAAAAAAAATAGTGGTCTTTTATTTATACAAAACACATTCCCCAAGATTTAATAAACTCCATGTATGAATAGTGCAAGCTCTACATGGAGTGTATTGTGGCCATGTCTGCAGCTCCCCCTCGACAGCATGACTTGTATATTCATGAAGGTGGACTACTGATGGAGAGCCGTGTACATGGTTACTGAATCACTGTCAAAGTGCCTTACAGCTCTAAAAGATTCAATTAAAGTGTCCTTGGACAATTATTTATAATTATTTTTATTTATATCACACAGAGGGTGTATTACAGTGTCCGTAACATACTTCCTGCATTGTCAAGGTGTCATACGGCACTAAAAGATTAAAGAAAGTGTCCTTGGACACTTATTAATAATTGTTAGATTTATGTCTATAACACACCCCCTGCACTGTCAAAGTACCATACAGCACAGAAATTAAATGTGCAAATATGAGTTTTCCTTCTATGTTTTTTTTTCTTAAGTTTAAGCATAGCTCAGCAGGTTTGAGCTGTATGTCATGTTACTTAAAGGTAACAAAAAGCTATATAGAAATGTATAATGAAACTCATCACAGTCAAGTTACCTGAATGAGTAGAGGCATGGCTTCATGTGCAGTAGGTTCATGGTTTAAATACCAAGACAGGCGATTCAGCTTTTACATCAGAAAGCATTTTTATTTCTATTTCTATTCTTTTTATTGACATAGTTATTGATATTTGTCATCCAGATTAGTGCAGCTGGTCCAGAATCCCAGTGTCAGTGGAGAAATGAGGTGAAAACCTCCACTTAAACACAAGTATCCAATATAGTTTACTCACACACCAAGGTAATGTAATTAAAGTACATGGGCTGAGGTCATGTAAAGTAAAATACAAGCACATAATAATGAAGTATCAATAATGAGTAATTAATTAATTAATGTCAAAATATATTTTTGTTAGGTTTGCTATTGAAAGTTTGAATCAGCTCCGGTCGACCAATAACAAAGGTCAACTCAAAATGCTGAATATGACATTTCAAATGTAAACCCAAAGCGAAACTGAATACATCAACCACCATGGTTCGATGTATATGACATAGCAGGAGGTGATGTCACTCACTTCCTGCTATACACATTAATGTACTGTTGAACCCTACAGTCAATGATATGTTACTTCTGGCATTTTTGCAGGGGGGCTACTCCCCCCTGCACCCCCCCATGCTGGGGCTCTGCCCCCCACACTCCCTGTACATTAAATATACCAACTCTGAGATTGCACTACAGTGAGGAAATGGGCTAATTCCCTGTTCCTCACTGAACCACGACCTCCCTGCACAATGTTGAATCACAATGATCAACCTACACTACTCATTCACTGTAGTGTAACTCGATCGATTTTGGCTTGACATTCTGCCTACCTGGGAAACTGCCTTTCAACCATGTGCCAGTCGACCGAGGCAGTTTCAACTTTGCCATAGTAAACCTTTTTGTTATTATGTATAACTCTTGTTTACCCTTAGCTAAAGTTTGCTAAGCACTGCTAAGCCAAGCTAAGCAATGCTTAAATAAGACCTGTCTGAGCAATACTTAGCAAAGCTTAGCTCCACTTAACTGTTTTGAGCATTGCTAAGCAGTTCCATTCTAAGCAGTCCTCAGCTGAGCTAAGTGCATTTGCACACTGCTAAGCACTGCTAAGCATTTGCCACTTTAAGCACTGCTTAACTAAGCTTAGCGGGTTTGCACACTGCTAAGTGGAGCTTGGCATTTTTAAAAATGGTCCAATGGCAGCAAAGGGTGGGAAAATAGCCTTATTTAAGATGCACAGGTGGGAATACAGCCAGAACATGTTGGAGTTGTATCACTGCAGGAGGTATGGCTGCAGTCAAAGAGGGACCATGCTTTCAGGCACAGCTTTGGAGCATGTTGGAGTCCAGGGTCATGGCTGGGCTCCTTGTTAAAGACCATGATAACAGACTGCTGCAAGGTCAGTATCAGGGGTTTGAATACAAGTCTGATGCCTGAGACCATCTGACATGTGACCTCACCAATTCCACTGGAATACCCCACACTGTTGAGCAGGTGCATCATCATCATTATGATGACCTGAAGCAGACGAGGGGGGCAGTCTTGGGCCAATGGATCCAAGATGCTCAGAATGGGCATCCCCCAGAAGTTTGTAAGTATAGGAACCATTGCTTTACGAAATTCTAGCATGACTATGTGAAAGACAGGTATGCATAATGGTGTGTTTCCCTTGCCACAGCTACAGAGGAGAGGACTCGCAACTTGGAGGCCCACATGGGGTGCCTAGTGAGGACACGCCAAGAGTGTGGTGAGTACAGATATTTCTTGCAATATATAGTAATATTAATAATAAACAGTACAGTAGTAACTGCCAGTTGGTATATTCTGTTCTGACTGTACTGCAATAACAGTAATAATGTGTAGAATGATATGTGTATATGGTATTAATGCTAATGATCTGGTAATAAAGTACACTGGTATTGTAAACGTGAAATGAATAAATGACATCCATTCATGATCTATAGGAAAAACAGTACAACTGCAGTCAGAATTGTGAAGGTAAAAGTGTTAGTATTGCATGGGTTCTGTAATAAGAGCACACCGTCAATGCATGCATTATTTAAACTGGAGTACAATAAAGTTTGTCATATGTATACAAATGACTGTGTCATGTCACTCTCAATAAAGCTGTCTTCTGCCAATTGCTGTGTGTATTCTGTTCTGTTGTTGATTATGTCCAAGTTAACAGGTGTTTCAAAGCAAATATGGGTATAACACCATAAAGTGATGAAGTCTGACTGCAAAAGAACTGTTATGCTAATGTGTAGATGTGGAGCTATGCTACAAGATAGAATGCAATTTGATATATGTTATGCACTAACATGAACCTTGAATAGTAATGTGTAAGGTATTATAGTGTTTTCCCATCAGGATTGTCTGGTGTTAACCTTTGCATTTCAGATATATGCATTCCTAAATGTAGGTATGCTGATGCAGGCAAGTATGACACAGTAGTAGCTGTAGACTGCAAATATAACAGCTGCAAATGTATATGGGTCAGGTAGGCATCCCAGCACCCTGATATGGTCTATATAGATCACACATATATCCATCCCATAAAGGTTAATTGTCTGCACCTGCATTCCAAGTATTAAAACACACTTCACCTACTATCCCTCTCATGCGTGAATCGCATACATGTATGTTTAGCTGTCACTGCAGTCTCCCGTGACAGTCTACTGATATTACCAGATCAGACTTTGTCAGTAGGTGAGCTATAGGAACATATCAGTCAACCAGCACACAGCAGTGGCCTAGTAGCTCAGTGTGATAAGCAATGCATGCTTTGTTATTTTTCTATACACAGACCAGGGTTTGAATTCAGGGATCAGTAGTAAGATTTATTTATAGTAACAGACAAGTAGTACTGACTATTTATAGAAACAGTCATGTACTGTTAACAGATATTCCCCATAAAGGACATACAGGTAAAGAAATGTCGGTAGTAGCTGCATGAAGGGTATACTAATGTCTACCATGCCTATGAATGACAGCCAGATAGGTATATACTCCATGCAAAGGGAAGTAAATGGTGTGGGAAGAAATAGTCAGGGAATTGTTATGGCTAGGCTTGTATAGGCCCTAGGGCCGATAGCCTGGTACCAGCCTATGAACCTATGCACCTATGCACTCTGCACGATGCATGTCTCTCAGGTGTCACACTGTCATGGATAGTGATCACTGTTGCCAATAACTTTGGGAACAGATATAAATCCAGTTTAAGTTTGCCAGTAGCACACTCACACAACATCAGTGCAGGGTACACATTCTTAGTCATATATGTTACCCTGACATGTATGACTCCCCTGTAGTTATGTATCTATAGTTCTTACAGCTTGGCCCATACCATGCCATGTTGACAGCTGGAGAGGTATTTACATGCTACAGAAGCTATAGGGCATGTGTAGATGTAAAATAATTGCAGACGTGTAGAGTATTCAGCAGGATTGTTGTAAAAAAAATATAGCCTATAAAGTTGTTAATGGAATATTTTTCTCTCCCCACCCCTTATCTGCATCACATATTATTACGCTTATACTATGGGTATGGTTTCATTTCCACATACGTTGTTCTCAAAACCAAATGTTGGGCCTTGTGTTGTATTATTGGTTATATATTTCAAAGGTTGCATACTAATTTACCTTGTTGAAATTCCACCATTGTTGTCCTTTTGCCATAACTGTTACTGGCATGCTGTTACAATAATGACTGTTATTCCATTTATGCCTGTGTTCTGTATGCTATGCAATTCTATTGTTCTGGGTTAATTGGAAAACCCATGCATGCTGTTATAACTAATGATGCAATGTTTTTTTCATGACTAACCAATGCCCCTTGACAAACCTCAACACCATAGCCCGATTGGGTAGTTCAGTTCCGACTGATCTGCCTATCCAACCTCATCTGGCTGTGGCACTGGGTCCCAGCACATCTGGGACCCAACCTGGAGCTGCTCCTTCTGCTGGTCCTGCATTACCCCTCAGGTGGAACTGCCACAGGGGATGAGACATGGCCCCCGCCATGGGCGTGGATGTGGACAGGAGAATGTCACTTGGAATCAAGTTTCAGGTATGGTGCGCAGGGTCATCCAACTTGACCTGGATGATAGACTGCACCAGAATAAGGGCAGACTGGTGCACCTCAAGGGGCAAGCTGGCCCTGGTGCCCAGCCCCCAGCACAGCCACCTTTGGGGCCATGAAAGGGCAGTGGTGACTGCCCATGGGTGTGGATCTCAATCCCACTGTTGCCGTCTGTGGGCACTTGATCCTCTGATTCCCAACCACCCTCCCAATCCAAGGTGTTACCCCCCCCCATGTGTCATACACTGTTCCTGTCCGCTGTCTTGTCTGGCTGCAAAAGCAACTTCAACTACCCAACTTACCTCCCCAAATGTACCTAAACCCTTCACCAACATCCGACTCTGACCTTAAAAAAAAGGGGGGGCATCTGTCTCAAAATAAAATTTCGTGTTATACATAGCTCTCCATTTTGCCCCCACATACACTGCCATTAAACAATTATCTCATCAATTACTCAACAAAGTTATGCCACCCACACCATTTCTTGTGGGGTGTGAGGCTCAAAATTCCAAATTGTCCACATCATGCACAGCTGCTGCTACGCAAGAAATGGGCAGCTATGGTCCTTTCCTGCACCCGTCCTGCACATCCCTAGCTACCTTTCATATTGTTTTTCCCCTGCTTCCTCCATTTCACCACATTCTTATCACCCCTTTTTTTTTTCTTTTTTTTTTTTGGAAACATCGTGGGTTTAAGCGGGGATAAGTGCCACTTGGCATCATAGCACATCATGCAAATCTGTGCAAACCCACATAAAACTGCTTTAATGACCCTATCTGATTCAGACACTGTTCTGTCTAGCAACAAAATGACCAACCCTGGCAAGTCTCAAACCCAGAACCCACTGCACTATAGTCAGAATAACACACCACTACACCAACTCAGCTCTGGGCAGTTTCTCTTTTTTTCTAAATATATTATTTAGTACAGTGATGTAACATTAGGGACAAGAAGACATCCCTAACAAGTATTGAACCCAGGACCTTCTGAATTATAGTTAGAGCAGAATGCTACTAGGCTAACTTAGCTCTGTTAAGTAGCTACTGCTTTTGTAAATATATCATGCAGTACAGTTATGTAACATTAGGTGGAAAAAGACACAACTGCTAAGCACTATCCACATGAACTATAGTTAGAGCAACATATCACTAGGCCAAAACAGCACTGGTGAACTACTGTTGTTAACTAAAATTATCATGCAGTACAGTCATGTAACATTAGGGAAAAAAAGATACCACTGCCAAGTATTGAACTCAGGACCTTGTAAACTACAAAGAAATACACCACTAAGCCAATCCAGCTCTGGGAGCTGCTACTGCTTTTGTAAATATATCATGCAGTACAGTCATGTAACATTAGGGAAAAAAGACACCCTTGCCAAGTATTGAAACGAGGGCCCTCTGAACTACAGATCATTGCAATATACCAGTAGACCAACACAACTCTGGAGAATTATTGGTGTTGTTACGAACATATCCTAAGTACCAGTGACACTACTTCTACATTTAATGTTATAAATGACAGTGTACATGGGCCTGTGATGCAGACACCAAACCAGTACACAGCCAAAGACATGTTGATGGATTGACGGGAGGCCTAGGATATCAGGTACATCTGACAACTTTATCTCCAACTCCAAAACACCACCGAAAACACTGAAAAAACCTCCACAGCAACTGATAAAATCCAACAGCTTTATTGTACCACACACTGGTTGAGCGCATTCTGACAACTGCACAGACTGTTGCAGAATGTGCACAGTTGTGTCACCTATGTATGGCATGGTTGTCATAAAAGCTATTCTGTGTGCTGACATAACGGCAAGGCATTCCAGATTGATTTTACAAAAGCATGACAGACAGGTCAGTGTCACACATCATAGCCATCCAAACACACATGCTCATGCCAAACCTGTGTAAAACACTGTATGCATGCACATATGTCTTGCAACTACACCTTCCATAATAATTACTTTGTAGCTCAATCTGTAACATTCCTAGCATGTCTGACATCTGGACTCACGCAGTTCAGGCCCACAGTCCAGTATGTTGCACGACAACTACATGCTCAGCAATACAACCTAGAAAGAACTGAGCCCTGCCATGTCCAGCAAACCTGGTTGCTGTTACCACAGTCACTGGCACCCACAGTAGCATGTCAAAGGCCTGGAGGGTGGGACACATGTCACAAATATCAATACATGTCCTAAACCTCCCCTACCACTCTCTGGATGGTACTACTACTTAACATATGTACTAGAGGCACATGCCTCACCTGGACTGAAATGGGTTCCTTCACCCTGTTCATGCTGTGACACAAAAGCTGACACTGCACCTTCACTGACATATACAGCTTGCTGTCCCCCAGTATCTTCACAATACCCAGTAGGACTCCTGCCCAGAATGCAACAGCTGTGGCCTGCCACACATGCAGCTGTATCTTCAGCTACCTACTACAGACCTAGCATATGTCACAAACACTTAGAACAGGGCATCCACACAACACACATTCATAAAGGGTTGGGGGTGTTCAGGAGACAGGGACATGTGTCACAGTCTCCGCCTACAAACATACGCAGCTGATATGCCAGCATTAACTGTAGCAGCATGCACATTCAGATAAAAAGGATGTATGACACTCACATCTGTCTGTCTCCTTACTTAGCCCAACACACATTGCTAAACAGTAACCTGCCACAGAATCACAAACTCAGTTAACAATGGCCAAATATAGCATGCAAGACTGTGGACATAACACATCAATCCAAACAGTGAAGAGCATGACTGTGGACATAACACATCAATCCAAACAGTGAAGAGCATTTCTGCATACCCTCTATGATGCTGTAGCCCCCCCCCCCCACCTCAATAATGTCCTAATCTCAGGCCAGGAAAAGAGCCAAGGCCTACATGAAGGCCTTAATTATAGGACTGTGTTCCTATGTCATTGGCTAATGGCAATTCAACCCAGCTTTTTTGGATGCAATCAGCTAGTGTCAGTCACAGATTGGTGCACAGACAATCATCTGCTCATGAGCATTACCTACAAAAGGCAAGCTTCTGCCTATGGTAAACAGATCAAACACTTTCTTCATGAAGACAGACTGCGATTCTCTAGGAGACTACAACTGGATTTCTTCTCAAAAAGGAGTACAGCAATATACCATGTATGTCATAGAATTAAGCATGTAATGGAATGCAGATGGGGGTGATGTAGTTATGGGAAATAGGAATTTACACAGTTGGTCTCAACCACATTTCTTGGACTGACATGTTGCTGTCAGTCTGCTGTCCAGCAGCTATGGTCATCCCTTATGGCTGTGTCTGCAGTGACATACATTCTGGCCCCTGACTCACCCCAGCAATGGTCAGCTCACATATGACTGCTACTGGATTGTCTGTTGTACAATACTGACAGTAAGTACTGGTGGATACAGCTGGCATATCACATCATATATTGTCAGTGAGCTCCTCTCAGTCTGTGAATGTCATACAGGCTTAGTTCACAGATTGTCCAGGTGTCCCTGACAGTTTCTGATGTAGTCTGGCTAGGTCACTGTGTACTCCACACCTGTATCTCATTGCCTGACACCTATGGCTAGCATACCTGGTTACCCGCTGCAGCATGACAGCAGGTTATAGGCACTAGTAATGGGGGGACACTGGCTCTGCATCAGCAGCAGTGTGTACATATGTAGCATAAAATGTAAGGGAATGAATACAGTACTAGATATTAATGCACCATTACTGTGTTCCCAGGGGTCTGGCATGTCACAGACACAGCCCCCAAACTCTGGGGGCAACTATCACATATTGTCCAACCGGTATCCAGAAATCTACATTTGTCTGGGGGGGGGTCTACATCTATCAAGCACATGTACACATTCTGCAAACATCTGGGTACTGAAGATGTCAGACACCTATGAGGAGGACACCCTACATTACATATGCATTGCTCTCAGTTATTCTGTAGCACAGATGTTGCTGGAATGTCCACATGCACTTGCACTACCACTCAACCATTTGTTGGATGTAAGCCGGATGACATGGTACTGTAATGTTGTCCATAGGGGACACCCAACAGTTGATGGCAGTGATGGGTGTGGTCACATAACAAGACATTCTGTCACAGCACTCAGTTCATATCTGGTATTCCTAGTATCATATGAGGTTACTAGGCTATGGGCCCTGAGCAGCCATATGCCTAGGCCAGATGTTAGCCCATGTATATGCAAGGCAACACCTGATGCCCCAGTCCAAAAGGGACACAGGTGGTATCCCAAGGGTGTATGTGCAGTTAACCATCCGGTTATCCAGGTTACAACTGCAAGGGTGGAAATAGCTACCTTGCCTGATGTGGACAGGGTGCCCATTACACTGCAGGGTGATTGTGTGGGACACACATCTGAGCTGCCAACATGCCCAGTTCATGTCACATACCAAGTTGAGGGCGTGTGTGTGTGTGTGTGTGTGTGTGTGTGTGTGTGTGTGTGTGTGTGTGTGTGTGTGTGTGTGTGTGTGTGTGTGTGTGTGTGTGTGTGTGTGTGTGTGTGTGTGTGTGTGTTAACAAAGTAGAGCATGAGTTGCACTCATGCAGCAGTCCTAGCAATGTGGAGTTCATGACTGCCTTGCATGCCACACTGAGGTCACCCCTGAGGAGTATGTATGAAACCAGGTAGAGAGTTGCCCTTATAGCCTATAGGAGAATGGTAGATGTTTGATGCCCCAGTATTCCCTGGTGAAGAACCTCTGAGATGTCCCCAGCTGCTGCATGTGCTGTGTGATGTGAGTGATGTACGGGGAATTATACACAATAATGGGCCTCATTGGGGGAATACAGGATGTTTACACCCTATGTCCCTTGATGACATACCCTCATATGACATGGGCCATTTACAAGGTTTACCTAACAATGGGAGCAACATTCTGTTGAAATGTCATGTAGCCAAAGACCTGTGTCCACAGCTCCCTCATGACTGAATGCATGCCTAGGATGGTGTTTGTACTGTGATACTATGTGGCAACGTCACTCTCCCCAAAGGGGTTAACACTGCATGTCCTGCTATGCAGCCTGAGGCCATATGTTTGGCAACAGTCATGTATCTGTGTGAGACCTTCCTAGGCAGATGTCGACATCACTAGGACATCTGGTGATGGCACACAGCATGCAGTCATCCACAGACATGGTCAGATATAGGCTGCTAATGGCTGTTGCATGCACCTCAGAAATGTACATCACACATAATAGAGGCCTAAACACAGAACAACAGGTTACACACCTAGTTATGGGTGAAATGCTTGAGACGGATTCCTCTATGTGGAATAGGTGGGTCATGTCAGCGCACCGGTGTGCTACCTCTATGGTAACATATGGTGTGATGCATACTTGGGGTGTTATATCTATAATGGCCACATGAGTTATACTGTCACATAGTTTATCCAGGTCAAGGTAGGCAGTTTGCACTGTCACCCCCTGTCCATGGCTTTGATGACTGTGTCATAGAGGTCAACCGAGTGTAACAGACATGAACCTTTTCCTTGCCAAAGTCTAAGTGTGCGTGATGGAGTCATGCAGGTCGACAATGTCCTTTTTAATGGGATTCACTATAAACTGTGCTATGGCTTTCAAGAACAGCCTAGTTAGACTACTGGGTCTATCATGTGACTGAGTTGGGGATGTTCCATCTTAGTCTAAAGGGGTGACAGTGGTCGTCCATCAAATGGCTAGGACAAAGGCAGTACTCAGTCCTCCTTTGAATATTGTTCCTTAAAGTGATGCAAGGTTATGCTTGGAGTCATGTAGGATGCATCCTGTGATGTGATAGGCTCCTGTGGCAGATTATTACCATGACTTTCACATGGCAGTGGTGATCCATTCCCTCCATATAGGAGACAGTGGAGGTACTGTGGCTATCCTGATGTACTGATAGGGAAGACAGGGGGTGAAGCCTACACTGACTCTGTCAGGCATCCGGTATGCTATACCAACAACACTGGTATAGCTGGTGTCCTTGAGCACCACAAGTGAACAGCTGCAGGTGCTTCCTGTGCTGTTGCAGACCGATGTGGAGTAGGGGAGATGACTGTCTGTACTGGATGTAGAAAATATAAGCTCGGTGTTTGTTGTGCAGGTTTGCAGGACTGATCCCATTCTCATGTACACATTAAGGAGATATTGTTCCAAATTGGGCACCTGCCCCTACTTTGTCTTAGACAGTAATATGTCATCCCTGTTATGGACAGTATATATTACAGATGTTCACCAGACAGATGTACATATCTTAGCAGAGGATGATGTAGGCCTGTTGGGTATACCTGACTACATGCGTCTATACAAATGCACATATAGCGCTTGTGTGTACGTGTGGATGTTGGTGCCAGTCCTTAATGAGGGTTGGGGCTGTGAGGCTGTGTATACCACCCCCAGAGGGATGTATTCCATGTTGGAGGTGTATGTATGGCTGACCCAAGCTAGATAGGTATTGTGGGAGATGGTGACTGCAAACGTGACCGCATTATGGTTGCTTTGCCACGGAAGATGACACTGTAGGAATGCTGCAGTAGTAACCCATGTTGTGTAATGTCACCTGCAATACACCTTCAGTTCATGTGGGGGCAGCCCCTGGCCACACCAAGGTGTTTGTACTTCCACTGTTGATGGCTGTCTGGTCATTTATGTGCTAGCATGGGTACATCTTTCAATGTATGTTAGAGTCGTTCAACTGACCCAGGATTAGGGTACAGACCTGACTCCTAATAAAGTTGATGAGGTCCATATAGGCCAAATGGGATTTATGGTCACATGTGGTGGCCAGTAGCTAGCTGTGATTTGAAAAGGTGTGTGCTGGCAATGGTGACCTGCCCCTGCAGTGTCCTCTGTGCATCTCACTGCCTGTATAGCGTGGAGGTGTGTATGTGTCTCATATATACAGAAACCCCATGTCCCATGGCATTACTGTCTTGTAGGCTAGGATGGTTGACCAGGTAGGCTGGGGTTCTCTCTGCAGCTTTGAACCATGGTCTTTGTGACTGCACTTCAGTTACTAACCGAATACATTTCTGCAAATTAGAAAATGGAGGCATGACAGCTCCAAAGAAAGCATATATTCAATGAAGTAGGCATGCCAATCGCTAAATATATGGCCATTAGCATGATGAATAGTTGCAAAGTTATAAAAAATAACTTTTATTTTTTTGGCCGATTTTGGCCATTTAAGCATAGGGCAGTGGTGCGCAAATTGGATCGGGCTAAAAATAAGAAAAAAAAGTGTAAAATAAGCTTTCAAACCCAAATCAGCATTTTGCCATGATAGTCAATGGCATGCATAAATCAACAATACCAGGGAGTAGTGGTTGCTAAGGAGGAAGGCTGAGTGTGAGTGTGGTAACTATGAATTAGCATTCTGTTTTATGAAAATGAGGGGACTGATATTAAATCACAGATTTCCTCTCCGTGTTAGTTTGCACCCAACCGTGTAGGTGCAGCAATACCACAGTGCAAGTCTAAGAGCTAAATGACTTCATAAGGGGGTATGTCATGCTTGCTGTAAGCTCATTGGAGCTCTGTGGCTCATATCTGCCTTTAACTAAGCACAGCTAAGGAAGGTGGTGTGTCAGATGTTCCTGAGCATTGTGTACATAGCCTAAATGGGTGTGTGCACTGTGCACTGGGTTTAAAAAAAAAAAAACACGAAATAGCAGCTCTGTGCATATCTGAGGACTGAGTATGCACAGCGCACCTCTGGGGTTAAACAGGAAGCCAATGGGAAGAGAAAACAGCAGTAGGAAGGCAATCAAGGAGAACAAGTATAGTAGGCAAGGCAGGTGGAATGTATCAGAATCAGCCAAATGCACATGCAGCAGCCCAGCCCAGCCCAGCACACTACTATAAACTATGCAAACACCTTTCAGAATGTTTTTTGAGAAAACAGCAGTAGGAAGGCAATCAAGGAGAACTAAAGAAACACAAATAGGCGAAAAAATTCTAAGAGCCACAAGAAATAAATGTTAGCGCTTTTGTTTACTAACATAAGCAAACTTTTTCAGACAAAGTACAAGCAACAATGCTTCATTAAATACAAACAATTAAATACATCACCAACAACTAAATTAAGTTCCATGCCCACATTTAAAGGAAAAAGTTCAAAAAAAAAAAAAAACTATCTGTATATATATATATATATATATATATATATATATATATGGAAAGCTCAATAAAACCATTTCTACACATGAAATGCAGACTTTAACATGAACATCTCTACTAAATATTAAACGTTACATAATTTCCAAAAATGCATATAATATTAGCTAAAAGCAAACCTTTAAAAATTATAAATACATCAATGTAATAAATAAAATAAATGCATAAACTAGAAAATCAGAATTCATCTTTCAAGGGTTTTCAGTTTAAGAATACATTTAATGGAAAGGAAGTCATTGAGGCCCGGGGGTGCATGTGCATTGAGCCTTAATTGCCAAGCCAACTCTTTCTCATCCAATCTTAAAGACCAGGGTCCACCCCTACAATTCTCTCCTATTTTGTCAATGGCACAAAACAGAAATTGGTGTGTAGGGAAAGACATTATATGCCTAGCCAAAGCATTGTTCAAATTCAATTTATTCATGTCATAAACGTGCTCATAGATTCTCTTCTTCAAACACCTTTTGGTCTTACCGATACAGAAAGCAGAACAACCCTGGCACAGAGTTAAATATATCACTTTGCTAGATTCACAATTAAATTTACTTTTCAAATAAAACCTCTTATTCCGAACAGTGAATGATTTAGTCACATTCACATATTTACAAGAATGACACCTACCACATTTCACCATCCAGCAAAGGAATGAATTTGTGACCATAAATCTTTCCAGTTTAAGCTTCAAACTATAGCCCTTCCTAAAAATAATTTTTGGTAGGTCACCCAACATATTCCCAATACAAGGGTCCTCCAAAAGGAAGCACCAATTTTTATTTAAAATCGCCTTTAATAATGGTGCGTCCATTGAAAAGGTGGTAATGAAGCTGGTAGTTATAGGCACGTCCATACCAGGGACTTCAACTTTTAGGGCTGCTAAAGTGTAATCTCCCACAGAGGAATCAATTGTAATTACATGCTCATTAGATTGAAAATGCAGGGGTTCAGACCTCTTATCATTGTGTGCATGAAAGTCAATCACCACACTGTTCTCAGGAAGTAGGGGATTATAAATTTCTGCTTTCCTTTTAAGGTAAACCTCATCCATCAACAGGGTAAAAAGGCCTGTAGGGTATCCCCTTTTAGTGAACATTTTCATTAATAAATCACATTCCATCAAAAATTCAGACTCAAGTGATACCATCCTAGCAGCCCTTACTAACTGGCCCTTCACTTCTGCTCTTTTCTGGTAGTAAGGATGTGAGCTTGAAAAATGTAGGAAGGCATTTGAATAAGTAGGCTTCCTAAAAATCCTCAATAAATACCGCTTGTTAAACTGATTTTTATATAGGTCACTGTCCAAATAAGTGATATTATCACTACTGAATTCCCAAGTAAAATCCAGGAACCCAGTAAACATGGTAATATGCTTGACAAAGTCCGATGCCAGTACAGAATCACCATTCCAGATGATAAAAATATCATCCAGGTACCGGGTGTACCATACCACCCTCTGTTTAAACATAGTATCTTTGAAGAGAAAAGTTCTCTCCCAGTGGGCCATAACCATGTTAGCAAAGATGGCTCCACAGGGTGAGCCCATGGCTACAACCATTTTCTGTAAATAATATTCATGGTTAAACATAAAATAATTATTACTCAAAACCAAGTCAAGCAAGTACTCAATCAAGTTAATTTCTTTACCATCCACTTTTTTATTCAGCAAAAATTCCCTTACCCATTCACTATCTATCCCTTGGGGGATCGTGGTATATAAATCACAAACATCGATGGTGAGAAAGTTATAATCATCATGATAGGGAAGCTTGGCAACAGAATCAAGAAAAGCCCAAGAGACTTTACAAATATGCAATTCACCCCTAAGATGTTGTTTAAGTTTACTATCCATGACCTTAGCGCAACCAACGGTGATGGATTGTCTGCCATCAACAATTGGGCGTAGAGGTGGATTTTCCAGATCCTTATGGATCTTTGGCAATCTGAAAATGACTGGTGTTAGTGGGCACACAATGCTTAAATAATTGTACATTTCCACATCAATAGAGCCCTCAATGAACAAGTAATTAATAAAACCCCTAACACATTGATAGGCTCCATTAATGACATTTTTAGGTACTTTCTTATAAACTGGACTAGCCAATAATGTGCACATTCTCCTGTTCAAATTGGTTTTATTAAACCGCCCCCTTTATCAGGTTTAATAATGCGGATGCCGGCAAATTTCACCCCATCCAAAGCCTCTCTCTCACAAGATGACAAATTATTGAATAAATCAGGATGCTTATTACTCAATACATTCCTAATGTCATTCTCACACACTTTTTCATACAACAAGTCATACATACAACTCATCCTACTCTGCTGACTCCAACTATAATTCCTTCCTGAATTAATCAGGCAAAAAGACTTGACCCCCCCTTCACGGCAGGAAAGGACTCGCGTGGTCTTAAAGGATCCTGTTAAAATCTACCTTCAAGCCATCCCAATGAAAGGTCATCCTACTCTGCTGACTCCAACTATAATTCCTTCCTGAATTAATCAGGCAAAAAGAGTATGTTTCCTCCCTGGTTCATAACATTAAAGTGTACTTAGACATACCCTCACTGTAACTAATTTTTCATCCTAGTCTAACCTTCTAGATATCTCCTACCCAGCTTGATTTAATTTTTAAGGCACTGAGTCAGATAACC
The DNA here is from genome assembly GCF_019279795.1 of Protopterus annectens. Taxonomy (NCBI): domain Eukaryota; kingdom Metazoa; phylum Chordata; order Ceratodontiformes; family Protopteridae; genus Protopterus; species Protopterus annectens. Next base: position 476,541,287 of record NC_056742.1, read on the forward strand.
AGCAGCCAGACCCCTCCCTGTTTTTGTACCTGCAGTGTATTCCTCTCCCTGACTTATCTACCTGAGGCATCTTTAGCTACGACATCTTCTAACTTAACCTGCATTCTGTTCCCTGAGCACTAGAGGGCACTGTTTGCCAACTTATACGCTATTGCCTTTCCTCCAGCACTCCTAATTTAATTTGTACTACTTCCCTACCTGGTTTCTCTTTTTTCTCATCCTACCTTTTGCTTACCCTCCAAACTATTTTCTCACTCCCTTTAGGACCTCCTCTCTATCCCTTTAGCCTTTCTTCTCTTTCTCCATCCACTCTATTCGCTTTATCTTTCATCCCATCTCCCCTTTTCATTAGTCACTTGAACTACAGAGGTCACTCAATACTTACCTGTGACTATTGCATTAGCCTCTTGCCTTTCTTCCTCCTCAATGATTGACTCCAAGAAACTTTTACTAACCTGCTGTAACCCACTCCGTTCGCCCTACGGGCTTACTCCACTCCCCTACCCTACCCCATTTCCCACCCACCCCCAGTGTTTCTACATTTATACTTCTATTACCACATCCCTTCCTATTTCTTCCCCCTATCACAATCACTTATCAATTTTCAGCCACACCCCCACTCTAACAGCATCCTAGATAAATTAGTATTAAGATAATTTCCAAAATCTTTTCCTTCATTCTCAGCATAGAACCACTTCTCAGTATAGCAATATCTGTACAACCTCCTTTTACCTATCTTTATTAACCCTGATCTCACCCAAACTACCTCATAAAATCTTTCTACTCACTCCTTCTCCTCCTTCCCCTATACTTTCACACCATTTTTACCGCCTTCCCTCATACTTCCATATTTTATCTCTCTCTCCACTGACTACTACCACATCTATATTCTACCGATGGATCCAAAACATAAATCAGTTTATTCTTACCTTCTACTCATAACTTCAACTCTTGTAGCTCTCTCTATACCTTACACTCTAACCTCCCTTGAACAATTCTCCTTTTTAGAACAATATCCCTACCAACAAACTCTCCCTATTTCCCTTAGTTATACTTACAAACATAGTAATATAACCAGTACCTCCACATACCTACTTCCTAAATACCACAGATCAACCCACATAACCTACTCCTATGTTAAAAGATCCATTCTCAATATCTACAAAATTCTTAAGTGGATCCAATATCCTCAGAAACACCCTCTATTAGCCGGCAATATTCATCCTAACCCCGGTCCCAATACTAATATATTCAATCTATCAAATAACTCATCAACACCTATTAATACTACTATTAATAGATCATCAAACTCCCTTCTGATAGCACACCTTAACATCTGTAGCATTAATAATAAAATAACCTACCTTCATGCACTCTTACAAACTCACTCCTTTGACATACTCTGCATCACAGAGACATGGCTAAAACCCACTACCCTTGACCAGGAAATTATCCCTCCAGGGTACGATATCCTTAGAAATGACCGTAAAACCAAAAAAGGTGGTGGAGTAGCCATTCTGTACAAATCAGGACTCCAAGTTAGCACCTTTGACATGCAACTACCAATTACACACAAAACTGAAATCCTAACTGCCAAGCTAGAAATTAACAATTCCAAATCAATTTATGTTATCTGCATATATCTCCCCCCTGGAACAATATAAATACTCTTGAAAACATACTTAATCACCTCTCCACACAATTACCTCAAGAAACCATTGTTCTAGGAGACTTTAATATAGACTGGATAACCTGCTCTCTGCCCAATCCTACCAATCACATAAATCTTCATGGTTTATCTCAAATTATTACCACTCCTACCAGAATCCATAAACCAAGTAATAAAGCAACCACCTTAGACTGGATCCTTCACAATAGCCATCATAATACCTACAATTCAGGAACTCTTCCAGACGATATTAGTGACCACATGATAACCTATGTTATTAGGGATAAAACCCATTGCCCAAATTTTCATAATATTATAACCCAGCGCTCCAAAAGTTTCTTCAATCCTCAGTCCTTCCAAAATGAACTCAAAGCATGTGATTGGTCTCCCTTGCTAAATTTTGAACTAGATGAAGCAGTGACCTTTTTCAATACAAAACTCCTTCAAATCCTAGACTCTCATGCCCCACTTCAATCCTCCCGCCGAAAGTCCAAAATTGCCCCCTGGCTAACAAAAGAAACTAGGCAAAAGATCCTCCTGAAAAATAAAATTTGGAACAAATGGAGAACCTCAAAAAGTCCAACTGATCATCTTCACATCAAACAGCTAAGAAATGGTACTAAGAAAGACATTCTCAGAGACAACAAAGACTATTACTTTCAACTCCTTCAAACCCATAAAGCACAACCTCAAAAATTCTGGTCAGGCATTAACAAACTGCTACAGCCATGACACTGTAAAACTCCTTCACCTTCTGGATTCCAAAATAACCCCAACCTGATTCCAAATGCTTTCAATAACTATTTTACTGAATCCATTCTAACCCTTGCCAACTCAATACCTCCTAACACCACATCACCTCTAAACAACCCTAATCCTACAACTCCCACTTTTCATATACAACCTGTTCCTACATCCATCATTTCTAAACTCCTCCAAAAACTTAGACCCTGCACCCCTTCTGCTGATTGCCTTCCAGCAGAAGTCCTGCAACTAGCAGCTAAATCCATTGCCTACCCCATCTCCATCCTTATAAACAGAACTATCTCTGAAAGTAAAATCCCATCCATATGGAAAGTTTCCCATATCATCCCCCTACACAAAGGTGGCACATCTACTGAACTATCAAATTTTAGGCCAATAGCCTTACTCTCACCAATTGCTAAAATAATGGAAAAATGTATACACAAACAACTACTTAACCACCTTATCCTTAATAATCTACTTGCCAACTGCCAACATGGTTTAGACCATTCCACAGCACAACAACCACCCTACTATCCTTTGCTAACTCTATTAATGAAAATCGTAACAACAATACTTTCTCTTCTGCTCTATTTATAGACCTTTCAAAGGCCTTCGACATGGTGAACCATAACTTACTCATTGAAACCCTAAAAGCCCATTCACTTGACTCACAATCAATTCTTTGGTTTAAATCCTATCTTGAAAACAGACAGCAGGCAGTCCTTTGGAATAATACTCTCTCTTCTTCCCTCCCTGTGAACATAGGAGTACCTCAAGGCTCTATTTTAGTTCCTCTTCTCATCTCACTATTTATTAACAACCTACATACCAATATTCCACAAGCCACTTGCATCCAATATGCAGATGACTCAACATTAATTTGCACTGCCAAATCCATAAACTCTCTCCAACTCCAGACCCAAACAGTATTAAACAGTGTTGAAAAGTGGTTCATGCAACACCGCCTCCTTCTGAACCCCAAAAAAACAAAACTACTACTCTTTGCTCCTACTCCTAAGTCAACTCCCCCAAACTTCATAGTAACCTCCAACAATGGCACTGATATAGTCCCTGATACCACAACCCACTTACTGGGAGTTACAATTGACAACACCCTTAGCTTTGACGACAATATTAACTCAACAATAAAAACTGTCAACAAAAAATTAGGATCACTCTATAGAATCAAACCCTTCCTCACCCCCCCAACAAGACTTACTCTTGCTCAGACTCACCTTTTATCTACCCTCTTTTATGCTTCTCCAATTTATACTAATATATCTAGAAATAACATTAATAAACTGTCCACCTGTTATAATAACATAGCTAGATTTGCTACCTGTTCCCCCTATAGAACTCATCATTGCCAAAACCTCAAACAACTGGGATGGCTTGAACTGCATAATAAGCTTCTCTATCAGCAACTTGCTATAACCCAACAAATCCTCTATCACCCCAATAATACACCAGTCCTCACTAATTTGATCACCCCCTACACAAATCTCTCTACACTTCGCTCAGCAAACAAACTCCTAGTGTCTACTGTCAAATCAAACAACAAAGCAGAGGACTCACTCTTCACCAACACAGTGGGGAAAAAGTTGGAATCAACTTCCAACTGAACTTACCTCACTTGCTTCCACTCAACTATTCAAAAAGCATCTTAAATAATATCTAAAGAACCACTGGCTTTGTCCCTGCTCCAACCCTGACTGATTACACCCAATATACAAACATTTACAACACAATTTGGTTCCTAATGCTCTTTCTACTATAGCATCCACCCCCTCATTAGTCAGTACTTCAACTTTCATCTGTTAGCTTACTACTCTCTCCCTAATCTTACCTTCCCTCATCTTCTAAAAAAAAATAAATAAATAAAAAAATAATTAAACACATCTACTTTCTTTAGGGTTTTTAACAAAGTATTTTTATCTCATGTCACTTTTACTGTATGTTACTAATTTATATTGTGAAGATGTCTACTGTAATATTGCACATTTGTATCTGTAACTGGTTGGAGCTTTTCTCCCTGGGCCTCTACTGAAAATGGACATATATCTAGTTAGACTAGCCCGGTCAACAAATGTAAAATAAATAAATAAATAAATAAATAAAACAAGACAGAATTATGCAATGGAGGATTATAAGTACTCGGCATTATAAAATTATCGATCACATTGCTAGTGTTACCTAACAAGATGTTTAAGTTAAGCTTGCGAGTGTAACTTTTAAGGTCAATCAAAGTTTTCACTAAATCAGAATGAGCAGATGGTACAAAAGTTAAACCTCTCGCTAACACTTCAATTAATGTGTCAGAGGGAACAAAAGACGAATAATTAAAGATCTTAAAATCACCCAATTTGTTGTAAAAAATTTGTACTCCAGTCCCAAGTTCGTCATTCAACAATCCATTCAACTGAATGTCGCCCCTTCCGTTATCTCCTCCACTTATTCTGCTTCCTCCTCCATTGCCTTCCGTTCGCTCCACCCCTTTGTTTGAATTGGTGGTTGCCGTTGGCCCCGCAAACATCCTGGGGGCCTTATTGGTTGTCAGAAGTAGTGGTCAGATGAACAGAGTGGGTGGAATTCTGCTTATTAATGAGTCTTTCACTCCGCCTCATGGGCAAGTTGTCATTGCCCGTATCATTAAAAGAGCCACTAGAAATGATTTGTGATGCATGGTCATCATTGTTATTACTAAACCCATGCCCACTCATATTGGCATCAGCCAAATTGTTCTGCTTGTTAATCGGAGGGGAGGTGTATGCCAAGCCATGTTCATAATCATATTTGTCTCTATTGAGCTTCTTAAACTTAAGTGCTTTAAGTCTAGTTAGCTAAGACTCAGTGCTGCTGAATATCCAAGAATATTCAAAACGGTAATGGGAAAATTCATTATCAGCTTGTATAGTCAAATCCAAAGGGGTTAATTCAGTTTTAAGTTTTTCCAACTGAAGGTTATAGTCCTTAATAAGGTGTTCTAGAAATTTGCATCCTTGCCGATCAAAAAATGCAATAAATCAGCATGAAATGATGAATTGGGAATGAAACCAGTCGGAAACTGCCACTGTCTCAAACCCTTCAGTACTTGCTGCCTATGCAAACACTCTTGCGAGTATTGGATTTCCAACTGTAATTTTTAAAAATTAAAAAGTTTCTGATCAAATAACTTTAAGTTAGTAACAATAATGTTTCCCCCAGTCACTGCATTATCAGGTAACCCAGTTAAAGGTCCATTTTCCGGGCAAAATTACACAGAATTCATAAGCCAATCACTCAAACAAGGGACCACACAACTTAAGTTGGCCGAAGTGAGTTGAGAACTCCTCGGTCGTTGTGCCAGGTTAACGTTATTACTAGGAACAGTAGTCAGTGATGATGTTGAACCAGGTTCAGTCAGGCTCAATGGAGAAACGTTAATGTGAGTGGATACCCTCCGATCCTGCAACCCTGGAGGCTGATTAGATGAACCAAAGCCTGATGGAATAGTCACATGTCCAGCAATCTGATTAGACAAAGAATCCACTCGTTGGGTAAGACATTGTATCAGCAAAGTAAATTTCCCAATATAGTCAGTCTCTGACGCTGACTCAACAACCTCATTAGAAAACAAGGGTTGTGATCCAGGAGAATAGTTGTTCACCATGGCAAACAACAAGAAAACCAAGTAATTTCAAATGAACCAAAGAAACACAAATAGGCGAAAAAACTCTCAGAGCCACAAAAAATAAATGTTAGCGCTTTTGTTTTCTAACATAAGCAAACTTCTTCAGACAAAGTACAAGCAACACTGCTTCATTAAATACAAACAATTAATTACATCACCAACAACTAAATTAAGTTCCATGCCCACATTTAAAGGAAAAAGTTGAAAAAAAAAAATATATATATATATATATATAAATATATATATATATATATATATATATATATATATATAAATATATATATAGAAAGCTCAATAAAACCATTTCTACACATGAAATGCAGACTTTAACATGAACATCTCAACTAAATATTAAACGTTACATAATTTCCAAAAGTGCATATAATATTAGCTAAAAGCAAACCTTTAAAAATTATAAATACATCAATGTAATAAATAAAATAAATGCATAAACTAGAAAATCAGAATTCATCTTTCAAAGGATTTCAGTTTAAGAATACATTTCATGGAAATGAAGTCATTGAGGCCCAGGGGTGCATGTGCATTGAGCCTTAATTGCCAAGCCAACTCTTTCTTATCCAATCTTAAAGACCAGGGTCCACCCCTACAAATTACAACTCTTCTCCTGGGTCACAACCCTTGTTTTCTAATGAGGGTGTTCAGTCAGCGTTAGAGACTGACTCTATTGGGAAACTTACTTTGCTGATACAATGTCTTACCCAACAAGTGGATTCTTTGTCTAATCGGATTGCTGGACATATGACTATTCCATTGGGCTTTGGTTCATCTAATCAGCCTCCAGGATAGCAGGATTGGTGGGTATCCACTCACTTTAACGTTTCTCCATTGAACCCGACTGAACCTGGTTCAACATCACTACCAACTACTCTTCCTAGTAATAACGTTAACCTGTCACAATGACTGGGGTGTTCTCAACTCACTTCAGGCAACTTAAGTTGTGTGGTCCCTTGTTTCAGCGACTGGTTTATGACTTCTGTGCAATTCTGCCTGGAAAATGGACCTTTGACTGGGTTACCTGATAATGCAGTGACTGGGGAAAACATTATTGTTACTAACTTAAAGTTATTTAATCAGAAACTTTTTAAATTAAAAAAAAATTAGTTGGAAATTCAATACTTGCAAGAGTGTTTGGGTAGGCAGTAAGTACCGAAGGGTTTGAGACAGTGGCAGTTTCCGACTGGTCTCATTCCCATTTCATCTTTTCATGCTGACTTATTGCATCTTTTTGATTGGCAAGGATGTGAATTTCTAGAAAATCTTATTAAGGACTATAACCTCCAGTTGGAAAAACTTAAAACTGAATTAACCCCTTTGGATTTGACTATAAAGCTGATAATGAATTTTCCGGTTACCGTTTTGAATATTCCCAGATATTCAGCAGCATTGAGTCTTAGCTAACTAGACTTAAAGCAGTTAAGTTTAAGAAGCTCAATAGGGACAAATATGATTATGAACATGGCTTGGCATACCCCCCCCTCGGATTAACAAACAGAACAATTTGGCTGATGCCAATATGAGTGGGCATGGGTTTAGTAATAACAATGATGACCATGCATCACAAATCATTTCTGGATGTTCCTTTAATGATACGGGCAATGACAACTTGCCCGTGAGGCGGAGCGAAAGACTCATGAATAAGCAGAATTACACCCACTCTGTTCATCTGACCTCTACTTCTAACAACCAATCAGGCCCCCAGGATTTTCACGGGGCCAACGGCAACCACCAATTCAAACAAAAGGGTGGAGCGAACGGAAGGCAATGGAGGAGGAAGCAGAACAAGTGGAGGAGATAACGGAAGGGGACGACATTCAGTTGAATGGATTTTTGAATGATGAACTTGGGACTGGTGTACAAATTTTTTACAACAAATTGGGTAATTTTAAGATCTTTAATTATTCATCTTTTGTTCCCTCTGGCACATTAATTGAAGTGTTAGCGAGAGGTTTAACTTTTGTACCATCTGCTCGTTCTGATTTAGTGAAAACTTTGATTGATTTTAAAAGTTACACTCGCAAGCATAACTTAAACATCTTCTTAAGTAACACTAGCAATGTGATCGATAAATTTAACATCTTGTTAGGCAACACTAGCAATGTGATCGATAAATTTAACATCTTGTTAGGTAACACTAGCAATGTGATCGATAAATTTAGATTGGCGAGTACTTATAATCCTCCGTTGCATAATTCTGTCTTGTATGAAAAAGTGTGTGAGAATGACATTAGGAATGTATTGAGTAATAGGCATCATGATTTATTCAATAATTTGTCATCTTGTGAAAGAGAGGCTTTGAATGGGGTGAAATTTGCCGGCATCCGCATTATTAAACCCGATAAAGGGGGCGGTTTAATCTTTATGGATGAAACTGATTATAACAGGAGAATGTGCACATTGTTGGCTAGTCCGGCTTATGAGAAAGTACCTAAAAATATCATTAATGGTGTGTGTTAGGAGTGTTAGGAGTTTTATTAATGACTTCTTCATTGAGGGCTCTATTGGTGTGGAAATGTACAATTATTTAAGCATTGTGTGCTCACTAACACCAGTGATTTTCAGAATGCCAAAGATCCATAAGGATCTGGAAAATCCACCTCTGAGCCCAATTGTTGATGGCACACAATCCATCACCTTTGGTTGTGCTAAGATTGTGGATAGTAAACTTAAACAACATCTTAGGGGTGGATTGCATATTTGTAAAGACTCGTGGGCTTTTCTTGATTCTGTTGCTAAGCTTCCCTATCTTGAAGATTATAACTTTCTCACCATCGATGTTCTTGATTTATATACCACGATCTCCCAAGGGATAGGTAGTGAATGAGTAAGGGAATTTTTGCTGGATAAAAAAGTGGATGGTAAAGAAATTAACTTGATTGAATACTTGCTTGACTTGGTCTTGAGTAGTAATTATTTTATGTTTAACTGTGAATATTATTTACAGAAAACAGGTGTAGCCATGGGCTCACCCTGTGGAGCCACCTATGCTAACACGGTTATGGCCCACTGGGAGAGAACTTTTCTCTTCAAAGATGCTATGTTTAAACAGAGGGTGGTATGGTACACCCGGTACCTGGATGATATTTTTATCATCCAGAATGGTGATTCTGTACTGGCATCGGACTTTGTCAAGCGTATTATCAAGTTTACTGGGTTCCTGCATTTTACTTGGGAATTCAGTAGTGATAATATCACTTATTTGGACATTGACCTATACAAAGATCAGTTTAACAAGCTGTATTTATCGAGGATTTTTAGGAAGCCTACTTATTCAAATGCCTTCCTACATTTTTCAAGCTCACATCCTTACCACCAGAAAAGAGAAGTAGTGAAGGGTCAATTAGTGAGGGCTGCTAGGATGGTATCACTTGAGTCTGAATTTTTCATGGAATGTGATTTAGTAATGAAAATGTTCACTAAAAGGGGATACCCAACTGGCCTTTTTACCCTGTTGATGGATGAAGTTTACCTTAAAAGGAAAGCAGGAATTTATAAACCCCTACTTCCTGAGAACAGTGTGGTGATTGACTTTCATGCACACAACGATAAGAGGTCTGAACCCCTGCATTTTCAATCTAATGAACATGTAATTAGTATTGAGTCCTCTGTGGGAAATTCCCCTTTAGCAGCCCTAAGAGTTGAAGTCCCTGGTACGTACGTGGCTATAACTACCAGCTTCATTACCACCGTTTCAATGGACGCACCCTTATTAAAGGCGATTTTAAATAAAAATTGGTGCTTCCTTTTGGAGGACCCTTGTATTGGGAATAAGTTGGGTGACCTACCAAAAATTATTTTTAGGAAGGGCTGTAATTTGAAGCTTAAATTGGAAAGATTTATGGTCATGATTTCATTCCATTGTGGGATGGTGAAATGTGTTAGGTGTCGTTCTTATAAATATGTGAATGTGACTAATTCATTCACTGCTCGGAATAAGATGGTTCATTTGAAAAGTAAATTTTATTGCAAATCTAGCAAAGTGGTATATTTAACTCTGGCCAGGGTTGTTCTGCTTTTTATGTTGGTAAGATCAAAAGGTATTTGAAGCAGAGAATCTATGAGCAAGTTTATGACATGAATACATTGAATTTGAACAATGCTTTGGCTAGGCATGTAATGTCTTTCCCTACACACCAATGTCTGTTTTGTGCCATTGACAAAATAGGAGAGAATTGTAGGGGTGGACCCTAGTCTTTAAGATTGGATGAGAAAGAGTTGGCTTGACAATTAAGGCTCAATGCACATGCACCCCTGGGCCTCAATGACTTCCTTTCCATTAAATGTATTCTTAAACTGAAATCCCTTGAAAGATGAATTCTGATTTTCTAGTTTATGCATTTATTTTATTTATTACATTGATGTATTTATAATTTTTAAAGGTTTGCTTTTAGCGAATATTATATGCACTTTTGGAAATTATGTAACGTTTAATATTTAGTTGAGATGTTCATGTTAAAGCCTGCATTTCATGTATAGAAATGGTTTTATTGATCTTTATATATATATTTTTCTTTTCATCTTTTTCCTTTAAATGTGGGCATAGAACTTAATTTAGTTGTTGGTGATATAATTAATTGTTTATATTTAATGAACCAGTGTTACTTGTACTTTTTCTGAAGAAGTTTGCTTATGTTAGTAAACAAAAGCGCTAACATTTATTTCTTGTGGCTCTGAGAGTTTTTTCACCTATTTGTGTTTCTTTGGTTTGTTTGAAATTATTTGGTAATCAAAGAGAACTAGCATAGGTGGCAGGTGAAATGTATCAGAATCAGCCAACTACACATGGAAAAGTCTAGCCCTCTACTATAAACTATGCAAACACCTGCCAGTGTGTTTTTTCTCACAAACTCTACACCACCATTGTACACAGATGGGGAAATTTTACCTGACAAAACTAACAAAATGTTCGAGGCTGCTGTCGCTCTCATACATCAATATGTGGAAGAGGCTGAGGGTGATGAGGATGTGAATGCTGATGACCAACCCACAGTGAGGAGAAGAAAAAGATTGCACAGAGTCAGGATAACCTACCAGGGGCTACATGAGCTGGAGATAGTGGAGCGCTATAGGGTGGAGAGGGACATTCTACAGCAAATTGTTGAGCTGTGTCAGCCATGCCTCACACAGAACTAACAGAGGGGAACCCATCCCAGTGGATACAAAGGTATGTGTAGGATTAAGAATACTAGCCACAGGTACCTTCTAAAGGCCAACTGGGGATATCATCTCACAGGTGTCAGCATCCAGGGTACTCCACCAGTTCCTGGATGCCATGTCAGCACATGCCGGTGAGCACATATGTTTCCACAACACCATGAGGCATTGACCAGCAATATGCATCTCTTCCACCAAATAGCAGAATACCCTGAGGTAGTTGGCGCTATAGACTGCATGCACATACACATCAAAGCACCACCTGGAGAGCGGGGTAGTGTCTACATAAATGGCAAGGGCTTCCCCTTCCATCAACTGCCAGGTCATGTGCGATGCCCAGAGCATTATCTTGAACGTGTGTGTGCTGGCTTCCAAAAAGACAATGCATAGCACATACACTGACATGGTAAGGACCCAGGGAATGACACCTCTCTCTGACTTGCACATACAGTAAAAGGGATACCAAACATGACACTACTTGTGCTTTACCATGTATAGGGAGTGTACTATGTGTGTCGACATAGTCATCCCCTCAGCACCATCCTCAGTACTGGCACAGACACAAGATAAGTCAGTCTTCCTATGAATTGATGAATGGAATAGCATGTTCTCATAGTTGTATCTAATGTATGGATGTGAGCATGCAAGGGAATCGGGTGGCTGAATGGGATGGAAGCAGATAGTGGACACCTTTATGGGCAGCATGAAATCCATAACACATTCTGCTGTCAACATACTAGGCAGTACTAGACAAGGTGAGAAATTTCACTACAGTACATGTCATGGCCCAAATGTGTGTCCATAGGACACACACATGCTTGGCAATGCAGCTCAAATACCCACCACCAGCCTCAGCCAGCAGGACAGGTGTAGATGACAATAAAGAAAGGCTGGTCAAAGGTCTCCAATTGATGACAACGGTTGACAACCCCTCCCTCCAGACATACACAGACAGACTACAGTTGTATGTCAGTTTTGAAGGGTAAGAAGTCTGAAAATGAAATGTAGGTCAATAAAACCTAAGATTTGTACACTACTGATATGCCTCTAGTCTGCAAGATAGGTCAAAATACAAAATGAAATGAAAGCCAACAGAGTACCTGAAATACCAGTACAGTCATAGCAAATGTCTAAAGTTGTCAGGTGTGTCCCCCCCAATCCCAAGTAGAAATGCAATAACATGTAAGAGTAAGGTGTAATAACAGTGGAGCACAGATTACCTGAGCTGGTCCAATCTACAGGATAGATTGTTGCTAAAGTATTACTCCCGGTCAGCGTCAACATCACTTTGTCCCCCCTTACCTGGGTTCTCCCTGGCCATTAAAACCCATCTCCTTCCCTCTAACCCTCATACCTCAGCCTTTAAATAGCTCTACTGCAGCCATCTAGTCTTCCTTTTGGCTACCCCCTCCATTGCTCACCCATCTTCATTAATAACTGACCCTCAAACCTCCATTGCTCCCTAGCCATCGCTTGAATCACCCTTCCTTCACTCTCACAGCTCTCAACTAGACTCTCCAAGCCCTATCACTCCTTTCCCTACCAGTTCCTCTATACCCACCCCTGTAGCCTAACTCGTAGCTTGGTCTCTTAATATCCCTCCCATAGATTTATGCTACAGATCACAAACTGACCATTACTGTAATAGTAACCCAGTAAACACTATAGCTTAGATCTTTCTTCTATTGCATTCCCCTACTACTCCCCTGATTGCTTTCCTTGACTACTGCTGGTGATTCCTTAGACTGTGCTGTCCCACTCCATTCGCTATGCTCACTCCACTCCTCTGCCCTACCCCCATTCCCATCCACCCCTGGGCTACTGTAACATAGCTAAACACCACACCCACTGGCAATTCTCATACATCCCAATTATTCTATCATTTCTCTCCAATCAATCAAAACCCCTCCTCCCACCTCACCCTCACTCACACATACCCCACCCTACACACAGAAACAAATCCATCTCCACTTTAATACCACTTACACCACAATAAAAATAATGCTGAAAGCACGCAACACTTCTCTACTACAAACATTAATCTAGCCATCCACTACACTTACCTTACTCTTACTCTCCCTTCTCTCCTCCTACCATATCCAACTCCATTTCAGTAATCTACCACCATAGCAAACTGAACCCATAACTAATCACAATCAGCTCAAATGCTCCACAATTACTTCCAATGACCTCCTGTGAACCACACTCTTATATGTACTTCCACCTGTGAACCACACTCTTATATGTACTTCCACCTGAAACTAAAAAACAACCCTTTCTCCTATCAAAATCAAGATAAAGTACTAAACAAGTTAACCAAACTATACCATAACCTACTACTAACACTCACTTGTTGCGGTGATATACACCCCAATCCAGGACCTACACCAACTACCACATCTAACCCTAACATAGTAAGCCCTTTATATAACTGACCCACCTCATCTCTCCTCTTCCTAAACATAAATATAAGAAACATATTTAATAAAGTTCAGGACCTTCATGCCCTATTAGCCTTATACAAACCAGAGATAGTCATACTAACTGAAACCTGGCTTAAACCACATCATCAGAACAATGAGATCATAACACCTGGTTACAATATTATTAGAAAGATAGATTAGACAAAAAAGGTGGAGGGGAAGCAATATTATTCCAAAACCATCTAACTATAGAACAGTTTGACTGTGATAACCAGGATGTAAAAGACATAGAAATTATCCTGGCCAAATTTAAACTAAACACCCACAAACATATTATCATTGCAGGAGCCTACCTCCCTCCAAGCAATAACATTAATTCAACCGAAAACTTACTAAACTATATCTCTAACTCCCTTCCTCATGAAACCATACTACTAGGATATTTTAACATAGACTGGCTCACTTGCTCCAACCACAACCCCTCTAACCACATTAACCTCTATGGGTTCACCCAAATAATACATACCCCCACCAGATCCTACAAAACAACCAAACATCAGTCCATCCTAGACTGGATACTGCCATCCCACCCCACTCTTGTACAACAGTCAGGGACTCTCCCAGACAGTCTAAGTAACCAACAACCAACCTATTTAATTAGGAACAGATCCAACCCAACACATCAATCAGCCCAGACATAGGGTCATACATAACAAAAGAAACTTCATAGCAGCTGATTTTAACAAATCACTACAATCTTGCAATTGGACTCCCCTTAAACACCTACCACTAGATGAGGTTGTACAATACTTTAATTCCACTTTCCTAGATATCTTGAAATTCCATGCATCCTCCAGAACCATCAGGATAAAAAACAACCTATGCCCCATGGCTCACAACGGATACTAAAACTACCATGAATGATAGGGATAAAAGTTGGACACTATATCAAAAAAGCAAAACCCCTACCCTAAGACAAAATTATTTGGAACTTAGAAACAAAGCCAAAAGACAAATTAAAGCAGACAAAACCAACTACTATAGAAAACCTCAAGTAAAATTTGCCCACAACCCAAAAAAATTCTGGACTACCATAGCAGGAATACTCTACCCAGGAAAAGCCTCCACCCCTACCCCTCTACTACCAAATAATGAAACCAATATCCCCAGCCAATTTAACAATTTCTTCACAGAAACAGTACTAAAACTCTCCATTGCCCAAATAAACACAAACACACCAGCAAAGCTAAACACTCCAACACAGCAGAATAACCAAAACACCCCTACTACCTTCTCCATGAAGCCAGTCCCTACCAAGACAATATTACTTAAGAAACTAAAACCAACCACCCTAGCTGCAGACAAGCTGCCTGCTGAATTCCTCCAGATAGCAGCATAAGCTATAGCCTATTCTATCTCTATCCTCATCAATAGATCATTATCTGAACACAAAGTACCCACCTTGTGGAAAATAGCACACATCATTCCACTTCTCAAAGGAGGGACCTCTCTAGAACTGACCAACTACCACCCAATTGCAATCCTATCCACTTTATCCAAAATACTGGAAAGGGTTGTTCACACTCAGCTAATACAGTTCCTTCTACAACATAATCTCCTCTCCAATACACAACATGGATTTAGACCATCACACAGCACTACCACTGCACTTCTCTCTTACACCAACATAATCAACCAATACAGGAATAAAGGACTATTTGTATCCTCCATTTTCTTAGACTTATCTAAGGCTTTTGACATGGTGAATCACAACATGCTTCTTCAAACCATGTAAAAACTAAACATATGCCCATCTACTATACAATGGTTCACCAACTACTTATCAGGTAGGCAACAAGCAGTTCTCTGGCAAGATAAACTATCCTCCTTACTGCCAGTCTCTATAGGAGTTCCCCAGGGATCCATCTTAGGCCCACTATTTTTCTCCCTCTTCACCAATGACATCTCCTCCACCCTTCCCAAAGCCTCAGTAGTGCAGTATGCTGACAATAGCACAATTATATGTGCCGCCCCCACGATAAATAAACTACACTCCCTTACCCAAATTATCTTCTCCCAAGCTGAAACCTGGTTTGCCAACATTAAACTTATACTCAATCCAAACAAAACAAAACTGATCCTCTTTAAACCTGGCAGACCCCATCCTTTAAATGAGAACTTTAACTTAATAGCCAAAGGTGATATCCAAATAAAACCTACATCACACACAAAACTACTAGGTGTTGAAATCGACAACCAGCTAAAATTCAACATCCATATAGCCCAGACTATCAAGAAAGTCAACAGAAAGGTAGGACTTCTCTATAGAAACAAACAATTCATGACTAAACAAACCAAAGCTACTATCACTAGAACCCACCTCCTGTCTATACTGCTCTATGCCTCCCCCATACTAACCAACCTGAACCAAAAAGAACTAAATACAATGGAATCATGTTATAACAAGATTGCCAAGTTTGCCACAGAATCCACACATAGGTCCCATCACTGTTTATCCCTAAAGCAACTCAATTGGCTTGGACTGCCATATGCACTACTATTCAATCAAATCTCAACAGCACAGAAACTCTTTTACCAACCAGATTTAACCCCGGCACTCCAACATCTAATTCAGCCATATACCAGCTCCAGAGAGCTAAGATCCAGTAACCAGAACCTAATAAAGGTTATTAGACACAAAAATGAAGCAGGTAAATCTCTGTTTGCCTGTACAATTGCCCAGACTTGGAATGCTCTACCAGGCCACATAACTTCTACTACCTCGACTAAAATATTCAATCACAACCTTAAAAACCACTACACTAACAAGTGGCTCTGCTCCTGCTACTCCCTTGGGTAAGCCACACTAATAATCTGCTAACTTCTCTGTCAAAACTAGCAACTACCATCCTCTAAAGAAATAAACCTTCAAATCTCTATAAACCTCACTGTATTAGTTAACATTCTCAACCTTTTTTAAAGCAATAATAATCCCTATGCTAGCTGTATCTTACTTACATGGACAACTGAAATTACTGTCTGAACATAAAATATTGCCTTTACCTATTCCTTTGTGTTATGACTTTATACTTACTTGATATTTTCATAAGATTGTTGTATAAATGAAACTATGTGTAACATAGACCCTGCATTGTACTTCTTCCTTGAACTATTTTGGAAATTATACTTGGAGATTTTTTGCTTTACCTGTTTTGTAAATGATACTTGGAGCTTTTCTCCCCAGGCCTCCTCTGAAAATGGACCTGTGTCCAGTTGGACTATCCTGGTAAACAAATGTAAAATAAAAATAAAAATGTGTACAATATGCAGTGGTCCATGTGTTAGATTGTTGTGTGTTCAATATTATGTGAAACTGGTCAGCTTGTAGGTATGGAGGGCTGTGTGTTGTTGGCCTATGGCAGTACTGTGGATGACAGGGCCATGTTCTGACAACTGCATTGCCAGCTGCAATGCTTCTCAGCAATACCCATGTCAGCAGTCGGCCATACTCACTGTCCAGATGTCTGTATCTGTCACTGTCTGAAAGATGGACATGCCAGTAATGTGGACCCATACATACACACAGTACACAGGTGGAAGTACCCTAAACAGAGTGCATAAAATGTAACTATCAACTACGCCCAACTTTGAAATTGTACATACAGGTTAGCAACATATTATTTGTCTGTGTAGTATGGAATACTGATGTAGTCTGGCCAATCACTGGCAGACCACAAAAGGCCCAGTTATGAAGTAATAAGAGACTGCCTATATCCCTGCAAAAGGCAACATAAGGAAAATGTCCCAGGTATAGCTGTGAGTCAGCTGCAAGTAGCTTCCATATCACACATGCACTCAGCTCACCCCACCATCAGCCACAGGTTTATCACAGGTCATATCCTTGCTGTTGGGAATGAGTACAGTATGACCTCACTTCTGTATGGGAATACCCACAGAATGCAGCATGCTGAAGAGGTGTCTTAAGCAGGTGTGTCCCTAGCTGTAAGCAGCTCCCTGCATGCATCTGGACCAATGGATCAATATGTACAGGAACTATTGCCATTGACACATCAAACAGTTACCCTGTCACCCCAGGGGAATCCACTGGCTGGCAGCCTGGGAATGTAGGAGTGACAGAATGCACTGGCCTGCTACAGATGGCCTGCAGCACTACCAAATGGCCTACAGTCTTCTGTCAAAGGCCTGTGCCTCAACCGTATTGCCAATGTATGCTATCTCATGGAGTCCCAAATAACAAACTAACACAGTCAACAGAACAAAAATGCAAGGCCATATTGACAAATCCCAGTAGCATGCCCCCCATGTCCTACTGCATGAACTGGGGCCAATCCATACATACTGCTGGGATGAAGGGCCAACTATAGGGATACTTTCCAGATATTGCTTGCAGAATGTTAGGACAAGGATAGAATAACAGATTGGGGGGTGTAGATGCATGGATGTCATGGAGTGTGTGAAGTCTGAAACTCTGATGTGTGCCCATACTATCCTGCCTCCAAACTCAGTAATGGGTGGCTACAAATCTGCTCATAAACCACAATGTGAAGGGGAACTGACCGTATATATGAGCCATGACTCTGGGTAACCTGGGTAAATTTGTACAGCTAAGAGGTATGGTCACGGCTGGATATGGCCATTCTGTTAAGTCGATATATGTACAACAAGGGGATCCTCAGCCACCATACCATCAAGGTGCTGGACCATTTACAGAGACCCATCAAAAGTGTCTGTAGCTACTCCGCCACAATGGCGGGAGTGTGCAAGAATGTGTAGGCTGTGGACCACAATATTGGAGTCAGCTTCATTCATCTTATATTTTCCAGTAAATAACTGTGAGCAAATAATTATATCTGTCAGTAGTCTATTACATAATACATCACAGTGTAAAACAGTACATATGTCTGAATATCTATGCTAACACCAACCATGAAACAAAACCAGCACAGACAGCAATAGTTACAGTATCCTCCTATCTGTCACCCATTGTGACTCCATATTGTCAATCTATCTACAGATATCCTGCAGAAACAGGTTGCTATCTGTAGGTTGAGAACACCAAACCCTGGACTGGAGTACAACCCTACCTGGAATGGATTCACACAATCAATACAGAAGGTCATACTGGGCATATTCCTACACTTAGAGAAATGAAGCCCATGTCTGACAACACAGTGGACTATACACATTTGCAAATGTCTGTGCACACACACCAAATTGTACACCATTTATGCCTCACACACACATTGTGTAGGAATACTCACACATATCCAAGGCCAACACACTATAATATGTCAAACATACACACACACAGATGTGGGGAAGAGAGAGACAGACAGTGATAGATAAAAGTCCATTATAAGGCCTGTCCCACCCACTACACATCCAATTGGCCGATATTGCATGTGTACATGTCAATCACTTTAGACATTCCCCTTGTTAGCCCTCAGCCCTATGTCTGCAGTGCTTCTGATAATTGGGTAACACAATAGTAAGAACAAGTATTCATGTAGCATTTGTACACTCAGTTCTGTCAAATGTAAAGTTATGTGTGACTGAGTGTGTGTGTTTCGTGAGGATTGATTGATGGCCCATTCACATATGCTGCACTTCCCATTGCCCATATTACCACTCCTACTGATGTCAGTCACTTTGAAATCAACCTTTGGACAAGTCTCAGTCCTATATGCTCTGTGGCACTTGCAATAACTGCATGACACCATTGTATGGCAAACTAGTTAGGTAGGCGTTCTAATCTTAGTCCTGGCAACTATAAAAATGTGTGTGAATCTTTGTTGACACCTGCATTTGTGGTCATTCACACTTACTGCCTTCCCTCACTCCTTCTTTAGCACTGCAGCTGATGTCAGTCCTTTCAAAGATGCCTTTGGACAGTTCTCCAACATATAATTGTCGTGGTGCTTGTGATAACTGTGTGATACCATAGTGTAACAAGCTAGTTAGATAGGAGTTCTAATCCTGGTTCTGGCAACTGTGAAAATGTGTGTGTTTGTGTGTGTCTATGTTGACACCTGATTTTGTGGTCATTCACACTTAATGCCCTTCCTTCACCCCTCCTTTAGCACTGCAGCTGATGTCAGTCACCTTTAAAGATATCTTTAGACAGTTTTCCAGCATGCAGTTGCTGTTATGCCTGTGATAACTGTGTAACACTATAGTACCAATGCATAGATAGGTAGGGGTTTGAAACTCTGTACTGGCAAGTGTGTGTGTATGTCATCTGTGTCCTGGGTGGGTGTTGACATGATTGTGTAAATAACAGGATCCATTGCAGTGTTAATTTTGCTACATTTTCATATGGATGACCCATATTTCCCAATGTGGCATTACAAGGCCAACAGTTGTCAAGCACATTGCAGGTTGTTGTACACAATACACAGTCATACATTTATATATAGGCAACCATTATAATACCCAGAGACCTCTCTCTACCCACAGACCATACACAAACACACTTGGCTCTTTCTCTCTTCCTGTCTTTCTTTCCCTCTGTCTCTCTCTCTCTCTCTCTCTCTCTCTCTCTCTCTCTCTCTCACCCCCTCTCTGGTAGATGTGGAAAAATCCATCTGTTTTGCATAGGCAGCAACTTGACTTTGGTAGGTAATTCTAATGATCAGCTGATGGCATGTGCATGAATTGGAGTCCTCCACTTGCTAATTGCATGTGGAACACCTGTGGTATCATTCCTATAGCCAATTGCATGGAAACACACCCCTATAAGTAAGC
>NC_056742.1:476566732-476586732 GCF_019279795.1 Protopterus annectens
CCTCTGAGTCCTGGCAAATGTGAGTATGTGTGTGTATGTGCGTGCAATTGTGTGCGTGTATATTTTTAGGAGACAGCATTCTGAAGCCACATTCTCCAAATACACTAAACCTTGCCATACATTATAAGGGATGGTGATGTTGCTGACATTAGGAAAGCCATGACAAACTCTCACCCTACTATCCCTGTGGCATGTTCAATAAATGCATATCCCTGTAGTAGCACTGATTAGATAGACAAGGGTTTGTATTGTAGTCCTGGTCAATGTGTAATTGTGGGTATGTCAGAGCATTATCATGGTTTTCAGTGAGTACAATATCCAATGTGGTGTGTGTGCTGGGTATACTGTCTTTACACCATGGTACCCCCAGTATATGTCCCAAAGTCTGCTGGATGAGGACCGCTTTTACCATCAGCCATACAGGTAACTCATTACACTATACAGCCCAATGATGCATGTGCTGTGTGCAAAAACTCCCTAACAATATGGACTCCCTGGGAAGGTAGTTAGCACTGCTACATCCAGGTCTGTCAAAAGTGTCTATGACTGTATGTGTTTGTCAGTGAGTATATGACAGTATGTCATACTATGTTTTGTTTATTAACACCCAGTACATCCCCCATTACCATACTGTACAAGGCCTGGCAATGTTCTTCACTTAACAGGAAGCTCAGGCCGCATCTCATCCTAAAAGCTCTGTGATGTGTGCAGTTATGCCCAAACACATTAGTAGCAATAAATACCTAAGTAGGGGTTCTACTCTCAGTGTTGCAAAGTAAGTGTGTGTGTGTATGTGAAGGGATCTATTTCAGTTTGCAGAAATGTATATGTCCAAGGAGTTTATTTGTCTGAGAACGACCAGGCAAAAGGTAATCTTTCAGAGGAATCATCTTGTGGAAATTCATTCCATCGAAACTAGTAGTGGATGTGTAAAAGCACTCTTCCCCACTGTACAGCTGTACATCAATACTGGAGTTGGTATATTATAGTTGGGTATGGTTCTTGTGGGCACAGCCACCCACATTGGGGTTATTGTTGTGCGTACCCCCCCCCTGCTTAGTTTACTGTTATATTGTACAGTTTATGATAACAGGTTAAGTATTTCTTAATCACAGTATTTGTGGTTCTATGCCACCCCACACCCTCCAAAGTGGGGGGCAGTGCCACCCACACCAGCACACCTATGTTTACCAACTGCAGGATTGCACTATATTGGGGAAGAGGACATATACCCTGCCAGTACCATCATCAATGACATTGAACTAACAGACTGAGTATTTACTGATGTGATGTTTTGGCTATTTGGTCTTGGTGGAATTACATATGCCAAAATGAATTCACTGCAAAATTAAGTACATCCATGTGTACAGTATTCTCTTTGTATTGCATCAACACCATAGCCTCTGTGTGTGTGTGTGTGTGTGTGTGTGTGTGTGTGTGTGTGTGTGTGTGTGTGTTATTCACAAGCATTTGGTGTGTGCCACTCAGTACACTTACTGTTGTCCACTGTAGAAGAGCTGCTGACATCAGCCACCATGCACTCACTTGTATACACCCCTCAGATCTATCAGCCATCTGACGCATGCAGTAACTGTTAAACAGACCTGTTACTTGTGTTCAGCTGTACCCAGGATATGACACAGTCAATGTGTCACCGCAGTGCCATACCCCTTGTAGGAAAGGACAGCAGACCAACATCCTGTTGACACATAGATACCTTCAACACAAACAGAATACATTACTGAGACCACAATCAGTCACTGTTAATAACAGCTATAATGCATCATGGCTGGACAGCTACACACCCTGATATGAAAGCATTAAACATACCAGCTGAAAACACGTTAAACAGTATTACATTGCTAAACATTAGTAAATTCACCCTGTGTATCAGAACTATATTAGCATGTCCCTGCATCAATAGTATGGATGTGGCACAGGTATCATCATATGCACAGGGTGTGTGGTAGGTTTGCCAGAAACCTAGGCTGACCCGTATGGTTGACATCATGTGTGTGTGTTAGGGGGTTCTTTAAAAATTGGGCTGTGCAGATGTGGTGTGTGTGTAGGTATAGAGGTGCCCTAGCTGTGTTGGTGATGTGTGTGTGTATGTATGTACACAGTTCTGCCATGTGGCTGCCCTCTACAGGAGTTTGTTGGACAGCTGCAGACCATATAAAGTGGGGTGTACAGTTCACTGTCTCTGGCCATGGACACGAGAACTGTGCCTGCCAGGGGTTCCATGGGCACTACCAGGTAGAAACCCAGATATGGTACACTCCCCTGATGATGACAATTGTCTGTTGGATCTGTGTCCCTGTTGGGACCAACCAAGACCACGTGCATGTGGCCTGCTGCAGTGTGGTGTGGTCAGCACCTCCCCTGCAGTGCTGGTGCTGGTACTGCCACTATGGGAGCAGCTGTGAGTTCTTGCACATCCACGTAGACCTCCACCTGTTGATGTTGCTGACCAATGTCAATGTGGATGACACCCTGCTCCCACTACATGCTCCAACACAGACACCGCACTGTCAAGAATTTCCAGCATCTCACACAACCGTCTATCCAGGACCTCTACAAAATAACTGTGGGCACCTGCAAGATCATGGATGTTGTCAAGTACAGCAGAATAAGTAGCCCTCTGCAGCCTCAGACTCTATCTGGTATACCATTCCATATGTGCCTGTGCCTCCATGATGGCCTGAAACATGTGTCTGGTGACAACTGCTGTGGCACTTCTGTCAGGAGCATGATGGCCAGCAGTCCTCCTACGAGCACCCCTGTACATCTGCCTGTGTGGTATCTCGCCAGTCATCCGGCTATGGCTGCTGTGTACAGACACACTTGCCATAGTCCCCACACTGTCCTGTCCCATGCCATTACCTGCCAACTTTCCCTCAACTATGGCCACTGGTGATGGGGTATGTATGGGCATTGTGACTGTGTGCGGGGATGGGGTGGATAAAAGTGAGATGTCAACCAATGGCACAACTTCAGCCCCTGACAACCCTGCCTATGCCTCACCATACCTATCATCATTGTCAGAGTCTGTATGGACACTAACATCAATTTGCCTGCAGGAGGGTCCCTGACCCACCTCACCACCTGTGAGGGGAAAACAAAAAAATGTGATTTAAGACCTGTACGTTTCTGCTTACCTCTACACACTCACACATTCACACACTGACATACCCTCTCACATGCACACACACACACACACACACACACACACACACACACACACACACACACACACACACACACACACACACACACATTTACAGGTGAGGTGGCACAAAGATATTACACAGACCTCTCATTACCCAACAGTCAACATGCATGACATATGGCACTCAACAGCATGTACTGCAGCTATACTCAATCCTTGTTACCAACATTATATATCTCTGTGATGCATGAGTTGTGTTAGTAGGTGATGCCCCTTCCCCTGAAACACACTGCGCCCATTTACACAGTATTGCTGTGCACCTGTATAGTACCCTGGCATGTAATGTGCACCATACCTCACGAGTGTACACACCATTGCTGAATGTGTATGTGTGCGGCAGTTATGCTTGCTCTGTTGCTCAAAGCCCCTATGTGTTTGTCTGACACATACCTGGAATGATATGAGGACTGACATCAATAGTTAATGCCTGACCTCTGATTTGCAGATGTCATCAGCAGTGCATGTATGAGCAATAACATCCAATTACACTGACAACTTTCAAAGCTTAATGTGGATATGAGGAGGGAACAAACTGTTATTGACATGCTAGCCTCTTCCATGATATGTAATGGGGCAACAGTACTGCATATGTTAGCATTACACACATGGTGAGGTCTGAAATGCATGTGTCTGTCATGACTTCATTACGTCTACCTTCAGCTATTTGCCAAACTAATATAGATGTTTGGAGGAACAGAACAAACACTATGATGGCTTAAATCTTGATGTTCTCTGCAGATCTGCACAGCTGACAGGCATGGACAACTGCCCACAGGGCCAGATGCTATGTCCATAGCAGCTGTTCAGCAGGACATCATTACAGCAAGTTATGATGGCACATATTAAGGTTATGAAATCATCTGTCACATTATTACAGACCAAGTGCTACATTCAATTACATGCTGACATGTTTCACATAGATGTTTTATTAGTATGCTCTTTTCTGTGTTGCACTTCAGGATGTCTCCCTTTTTTGTATTATTTTTGTTTTTTACTATTATTTCTGTTTGTGTTGTTTCTCTCTCTCTCGCAGGCAGCTGTGTAGTTTTTCCAAAAGCCAATGTCATAACAACCCACTACTATAAATTACTACATCATGTGATGTTGTCCCTTTACCTTTCCTGTATGGAAGACATCCTTGCTATGTGTGGGCAGTGGTGTTACAGACAGCAGGCAGAAATAACTCTTACAACAGGACTTTTGGACACAGGCCAAGTACATGTTTGTATAAGGTTCCAGACCTAGGGACAGTGTGTTAGTATTGCTGTTATATGCATTGAATACTGCTACTTTTACAGGATTTGTGTGTACATGCTAGTTTTTCATGGAATGCAGTCTGTCTGCATAGCTCTCAACTGTGGGCCTATCTACATGATGGCCAGAGGATTGGCTGTTATGTTTTGTCTGTTCCCCTCACAGGTCTTGTCCCTGACTGATTGCTATCAGTACATGGCAATAGCCATTTGTGTTTCTAACTTCATATTCCTGAGTAAGGTTATGTTGCAACTAATCCTGTAATACCAGCAAAGTTCACAGTGTATAACAGCAATATCTGAAATATGGCCCTGTGTTTCAGTCTCTGTCCTCCACCTATATACCAGGCTTTGTCCAGATGTCATGCAGTAAGAGGCTGATAGGTAATGGTGTATGTAGTGCTGACATTCCTGCTATCATTCCAGTGATGTACACTCCCACACAAATTGTGGGGTAGGGTCTATATATATATATATATATATATATATATATATATATATATATATATATATATATATATATATTTATAAGGCCTACAGCTGGACAAAACATGTCTGACCCTGTACAGTCTGGAGGTTAGTGTATGGAGAACCCTGTTATATTCTCTGTAAGACATTTTACGGGGGAGGGGTAGGAAATGTTTTTAACCTAAGCTGCTGCAACATGTGAGGGACATAAGTAAAAAGAAACATTAAGGTATATGGCTGTACATTTTCATACATTTCACCATAGAACAGTGGTGGGATAGAGCTTACTGTCTTACACACAGTTCTGTTTGTCAGTGTGATACTGATGTTTTAAGTTAAGCATTGTTATGTAACAGATACATTTACATTGTGATAACTGTTACTTTCCCCTTGGGGTTGAGTTCAGAGTGCAATTGAAGGCTGTTGAACTACATCTGTAATTAAATGTTGCTTGATTCTTATCTTGAAAGCAAGTGTGTTTTCTACTGCTGAACTACTTGAAGGCTTTAGCCTAGACAGCAATGTATATTATGTTTTGCAGATTACTATATCATCTGTTTTCTTTGAGAATTGCATTAATCAATTATTATGTATTTCAAACACATAAATGCTATAAGAAATAGTATAAATAACTGAAATAGTACACAAATAAACATCTCTATGTATGCAAACTGTGTGTGGTGTCACGTCCTTTGCATTGTGTGTGGGTATAAGTTTCATGCAATAATTCTCATTTGTAGGAAAGAATCGGACACTGGCCATTTGAAAAGGTGGCACCTGTAGGAATAATGGCTGTTTGATATGCTGTGCACCCTCTATATATACTTTATATATATATATATATATATATATATATATCTATAAGTATTTATATATTTATATATGTATGTATGTATGTGTATATATATATATATATATATATATATATATATATATATATATATATGTGTGTGTGTGTGTGTGTGTGTGTGTGTGTGTGTGTGTGTGTGTGAATGTATCATTAGAATGTTTACTGCTCCCACATTGTACATTGCCTATGGTAGGCTGACTGTTCTGCCCAATATGTTAGAGAAATCATCCCAGCATCTTTCATCTGAGATGGCTTACTGTTAAGTTCTTGTGGCTACGTTGTGCAGGGTCCTCGTTCAAGACTTACAAGTGTTGGTTATTTTGTTTCAAGCCAGAACAGTTCAGCTGTGGAGGAAAGGATAGAGGCAATAATTACAAGAGATCCCTATTTTGGGCCCTTCACTCCCATTTACAGGGATCCGATGTCCGAATGCCTCCATAATATATATATATATATATATATATATATATATAGATATATAGATATATACATACATACATTTTCCCTACTGTTTTGAATGACTGTGCTGCATAATATGTTTGAGAAAACATCATACACATTTACAGCTCAGATGGCTTGGTGGTAAATTGCTGTGGCTATAGTATGCAGGTTCCTGGGTTCAAGACTGGCAAGGGCTGATTATTTTGTTGCTAGCCAGAACAAGGGCTTTTAGATACAGAGTGATTAAGGCATTTTTAAGCAGTTGTAAGTCGGTTTGCATGGGTTTTCTTGATAGTAAGCAATGCTAACTGATGGTTAAATATGCTTACAGACAGTTAGCCAAAAATAGCTTAACCTGTGTAGGCATTGCTTAGTGGCGCGCAAACAAGCTTAATCCTGCTTACTTCTGCTTAAAAGTGCTTATTCCTGCTTACTCCCGTGCTAATTTCTTTAAAAGAAAAGAAAAAAGGGGTGATAGGAAAGTGGTGAAAAAGAGGACACAAAGAGGGAAAAACAATAGAGAAAGTAGCTAGGGATGTGCAGAATGGGTGTAGGGAAGGTCCATAGCTGTCCATTTCTTCTACAACAATAGCTGTGCATATATACAGAATTTTGAGGTATATTTAGACACTCAAACCCCTGAGAGAGGGGTGAGGACAACAATAATGTGTTGTGAAGCCAATTAGACCAGATTACATGTGCCCAGTGGACACGTGTGTGAAATGGACAGTTACGTATGGGGCAAAATTTTTTTTTGGGAACAGATTGCCCTTTTTTTTAAGTTGAGAGTGGGATGTTGGAGAAGGATAGTAGGCATATTTGGGAAGGTAGTTTGGGTGGGAAGCCTGACAAGACAGACAAGACAGCATTTAGGGGTGGTATATGACACATGTTAGGGGTAAATACCTTGGAGGGGGAGGGGTGTTTGGAAATCAGAAGCCCATGACCCAACAAATGGTAACAGTGGGACTGAGGTCCCCACCATGGGCAGTCACCACTGCACCTTCATGGCCCCAAAGGTGACTAAACTGGGGCTGAGCAGGAGGGACAGTCTGACCCTCCAGTTGCACCATGTGGCCCTCAAGCTGGTATAGCAGATCCCCCATTTCTTTCTGGAGCTGCCTACGCACCAGACCCCAGACATAATTTCAAGTGACAGGATCCTGTCTGTGCCCACTCCCAGAGGGGTCCGAGCCCATTCCCCTGAGGCAGTTCTACCTGAAGGTGGTGCAGGACCAGCAGACCAGGAGGTCCTAGGTGGGTACCAGACGTGCTGGGGTCCAGTGCCATGGTCACTTGAGGTGAGAGAGGTGGGTCTGCTGGGACTGGCCTTCTCAAACGTGCTATGGTGTTGCAGTTTTAGAACATATGTGGGTTTGTAATAGTCAACACAATCCAGGATTAGTTATAACAGCATGCATATATATTCCTATTAACCCAAAACACCAGATTTGTAACAGTTGCATAGCAAACAGAACACATGCATATATATGGAACCACAGTAGCCATTACAATGGTATGCAAGTTACAGTGATAGCAACAATCCACCAATGATAGCATTTCAACATGGAACATTAAAAGAAACACATTTAAATATTTATTGCACAATAGGACATATGTCCCAACAATAGGTTTGGTGTAAGCATAACCATTTATTTTTGTGTTTAGATTATTGTTGCAGATATGGTAGGGGGAGAGAGAGATGTCACTTAACAACTTATATATCCTTGCAGTACTCACAACTTTATTAATCATTGCTCTAGAGGTAATATTACAATACCCAATGGCCTTGGTTTGGGCAGTGGTATGTTTGTACACAGTGTATACTTCAACTGTCTTATAGCTAAATTATACTTGTCTTACCTGGTAAACCTGAGGAGGGAATGTTTGTTAACACTACCTGACTGTTTCTACACATATTCCCAGACTCCTAATTGTAATTATGCACATACCTCTCAATCTCTTAATGTACAACATCTGGACAAAGCTTGACAACATGGGGTACAAATAGGGACATATTTTGAATATTGCTCTAATAAACTTTTAGACATTTGCTAGAGTAACAGGATTTGTTTTAATATACATTTTCAGAAGGATTTGAGGTCTGAAAATCAAATGTATGTCATTATTTAGTGACTACAATTCTGGGATCATCCCAGCGATTTGCCAAGGAGACAGAGGAACAGGCCTAATATATGAGTCAATTATATGGACATTGTGCAAACATCTGTACAGTTGAAAGGTATGATTATGCATACAGCTTACTACTACCACTCCCAGGATTTGAACTATGGCTGTGTGCACTAGAAATACAACAATTTGGGTGTCATCATAGTGCGCTATTTAGAAATTGCTGTTTGTTCCTTTAGTGTTTTATGTCTAAGTCTCTCTTGTTTGTACAATCATACCTTGTACTTACAACAGTCTTATGCAGACATTACTAGACATATTTTTTATGTAGCACAGTGTGGGTAACAGTGGTTAACACACCATTACTATTCAGACTGCAACACTAAATGCCATGCAGTACCAAAGTAAACACAACCAGTCCAGGATTTAGAACTTAGGCAGTTACAGTTTTATTGAAATATGACCTATATGGGACACTTACTGTCATATCGTCTGTTTCTTCCACGGTGGTGCAGTGGTAGTGTTGTTGCCTCACAGCAAGAAGTTCTCCCATTCAATTCTCGGCTGGAGTGTGGGGAGTGCCTTCTGTGTGGAGTCTGCATGTCCTCCCTGCGGTTGGGTGGGCGTTCGAAAGACATGCGTAAATGGGCGTGCCTTCGTTGAAGGTTGAACATCGAGCTGGCACCTCAATGTTCATGAAAATCTACTGCCAATCATTAGCGGACCAGAGTTTCGCTGTGGCGATCCCTAACTGGGAGAAGCTGAAAGACAACAACTGTCATATTGTCTGGTTTATCCAGCAAAACTCATGCACACATTTTTATACTGCCAGGTGACTTTCTGATAATTTATATTTATTTGGTATGACTACTAAAAGCAGGATTGTTACTCACCAGCCTTGTGACACAGCCTTTGCAACCTGCTAGCATAGGCTTCTTGATTCACAGCCTGCTCAGCTGCAGCTGTAAAGGGAATAAAAAAATATTTAGGCATACATATCCATCACATGCACAGGCTGGACTTTAGTAAACAGTTCTTGATATAAATACTTACTCAGTGCTGGGACATCACCCCTCTGCCTTGCTTCTTGGACCCACTGGTCCAAGACCTCCCGCTTTCTCCACTTCAAGTCAACATAGTGGTGCTGGATCTGCTCACCAGTCCGAGGGATACCAGTGACACTGGTGAGATCATGGGCGAGACAGTCCCATGCTTCTGCTTTATATTGGGAGCCCTGGTACTGGCCCTGCAGCAGTCTCTCATTATGGTTCTTTACCAGGAGTCCTACCATGATCTTGGACTCCTATATGCCCCAGCGCTGTGCCCGAAAGTGCATGCCCTCTCCAACTCCTGCCATACTGCCTACAGTGGGAAGCTGCAACCAGTTATGAGCTATATTCCCACCTGCAGGGTTTAAATACAGCCAATTTCCCACCCTTTGCCATGATTGGATTGTTTTGAATATGCTGAGCTAAGCTAAGCTATGGGCAAACCTGCTTAGCTAAGGTTGGCAGTGCTTAAAGGGGCAAGTTTAGCATTGCTTACCAATGGGCAAATCCACTTAACTGGGCTAATCAGTGCTTAGCAGTCATATTTACACAATGCTTACACCTGGTAAGCAGAGTTGTGCAATACTTAGCATTGCTTTTTTTTTTTATTTTCTAAACTATATGCTGTATGGGATTCGTTCATCATTCAATACATATTATAAATATGTTTACTGTCCCTGACATCCCCCAATGTGCTTTCATTAGATTTATTCCTGTGTGACTATACTGTATGGGGCACTTGTGTTTATATGGAGGTTTCACAACTTTATTTCACTGACACCTCACATCTGGACCTACTACAGTACTCTGGTTAACAAATATATGTTATTTCATAGCTAATTATAAAAAATGTTTATGTACTGCTTTCTCATGTAAAATATAAATAGGTCAGATTGGGGATCAAACCGGGAATGGCTGTTTGCAAAGCATACGCTTTAACCATTATGCTATTGCAGCACTGCTTATATTGGATGTGTCTTGCTATTTAACTTCTGGTGTTGTTTAAGCTGGACTAAGCATAGCTGAGCAATGGGCACACCCACACAGCTATGCTTAAACTTTATTGCAGTTATTAAAAATATATATATATATTTGTTGTGTTTTTCTATTTCTACCCTTCTGAATATCCCCTCTAATGCCAAACCTGTTATTCTATCAACTTTATGCTTTGTGGGATGATTGTCCCTTATGGCTTTGTCCAGATTCCTTACTCTGAAGGTTGGGAGGTGTGCACTATGTGCTTATGCTAAACCCGTTATTCAATCAACTTTATGGCTTGGTAGGGATGATTGTCAATTATAGCTTTGTCCACATTTCTTACCCTGATGGGTTGGGGGAGTTACAAGCATTCTCAATCATTTTAAATTGTCGAACTGCAATTCTGGTGTGCAGGGGGCATGTGTATTGTGAGAGGTTTGCTCTCAGACACACCCCATGGAGTTACACACAGATCCATATCTGTCTTATAGCATGGCAGTGTGCCTTCATAATATGCATAGCATGCTGCCGTGCTGCACAGGAATGGTCCCTGCCATGCAGAAATAACTTATTCCTGCATAGCTGCTTGCTGAATCCTGGGAATTGTCCTCTACTTGCCCATCTGCTGATTATGACCACTTAATTTTACTCTTTGTACTCTGTCTGCCATGCATAGAGCTCTCCATGAAACTTTCCCTGAAGCAAAGTCTTCCCTATATTAGGCGTTATTAAACTTTAATAAATATAGGATAACTTTTCAAAACAAACTGTTTGGATGCTCCAATGTAAAGGCTTTATCAGGCCTCCTAAATCTTACCATTCCTGGTCTTCCCAAACTCCTTACACCAAGTCTACAGCAGTCATGCATCTATTTTCCACTGGCATGGGTGCCATGAAGTTAACCACCTCTGGTTTTGGGAGTCCAAAGTCAGCTTTGGGGAAGTTTTCCATGGTAAATATCTTTGCAGGGGGTGTGAGTGAGATGTGGATTTCCATGGTGATTAGTTTTTGGTTGGATCTAACCAGGGAAGAATTAACTACTGATGTAGAGCAATGGTTGTCAATTTTAGTAATAAATAGGTCAAGGATGTTGCTTCCTCTAGTGGGGGTAAGAATGAGCTGGTGCAAGGCATTAGAACTGATGAATTCCAGGAAGCGTTGGGGCAGTGGACTGGTGCATGAGTAGTTTTTCCAGTTGATGGAGGGGTAGTTGAAGTCACCTAGTATGAAAGTGTTGGATTGGATCTTAATAGTTTCCAGTGTGCTCAGGAATATGCTGTGAGAGTCTTGGGACATGGTTGGGGACCCATAGCAGGCTACAACCTAAATTGCTGTTTTAACCAATGTTAGTTGCACCTGGAGTATCTGAGATGCGTTATGATGGGCTACTAGTCTGGAGGTGTGCATGTCCTTTATGAATATGGAGACACCACCACCTTTGGAGCTTCAGTCCATGTTCTGGGGCTAAAAGGTGTGGAATAAGTTATAGCCTGGTAGTGCAGGGGTGCTTTCTGCTGCTTTAAACCAGGTCTCTTTTACAGCATAAATGTCGATGTTCTCCATTTTGAGGAGTGCTTTGAGTGAATGCATCTTGAGATTTAGACTTCTATGAGCAGTATGATCCTCAGATTGCATTTATTTATAGCTGTTACAATGGTAATTTGGTCTTTGGAACACCTGTCTAAAAAGGCACTATAGGTGTGGCAAGAGCCTTAGCCAGTTCCCGGAAACATAGGAGTGAAAGATGCAGGCCATCTCTGGCAAAGCATTGAGGTCTGTCAATTATGTCATCCCTAACAGACAGATACTGGATCCCCTTAGAATGACATGAGAAATGTAGCCAATTGTTGAAGTCAATCATTTTCTGTTTGTACTGCGGTATAATTCGGGATGACGGTAGGATGTTGCTCAGGGCTAGGGTCATACCTGCCTGGGCCACATAATCTGAAAGCTCCACCATGTCTCTTTTCATGAAGTCCAGGGAGGTGTGTCTCAGATCATTCACACCCACATGGACAATGACAGAGTCATATTTGTACTTGTTGTGGAGTGACCTGAGTGCGTGTGTTATGTGTCGGATTCTGGCACCTGATAGAGAGCTGACTGTTACCTTCTCCTTATTCAACCTAGTGAGTGGGACATCAGTGTGCCTCACTATTGAGTCACCTATGATTATTGTATTGGGCAAGCTGTGTTGCCTTAGGGGCTTAGGTTGAGGGGCACACTGTGTAGGTGAGCTATGTGACTTGTGGTTTGTGCTGTGTTATGGAGGTCAAGTGCGTTTCTGCCTTGGAGGTTTCTGCTATAATGGGTAGATTTCTATTGAGACCCTCAATGAAGGTGGGTGTGTGGTTTGTCTTTTTATGTGAGGGCTGTGATTGTGGGTGTTCTGGAGGGCACTGTGTTCTATGTGGTGTGGTGCAAGTGTTGAAATTCTCCTCTTGACCAGCTATTCCAGTCTTGGCTGGAGAGTCCATGGTTTCCAATTTGGAGATATAAGTGCATCTCTCACAAGTCTGAGTGTTGGCAGGTAAGAGGAGATCTGTGTACATAAGGCAGTTTCTACACTGCCTCAGAATACCCAAGTTTGCCAGGTTAATAGACGAAAGTGCAGAAAACTGACCTTTAGACATGCCAGGAGGGATGGTCATCATTACTAAGTACTGGAGCTGTTTCTTTATAGGATGTCTAATGCTAATAGCACTTATGTGTGCTACAATAATTCCTACAAAACCCTGATGAAATGCTAGGTAAATAAGATAATTAAAGAGCAAGAGAGAGGCGATCTAGCAAGATCTATTGGAAAAATTGAAGAGCAGACTTTCTGGCACCGGTAATGTACTTTAAATGCAGTGCAAGCTACCACACTTGAGTGTGTAACAATATTAAAGCAAATACAGTTAAAATAAATGCACTTAAATGAAGAACAAGTTAAATTT
Source organism: Protopterus annectens (assembly GCF_019279795.1). Taxonomy (NCBI): domain Eukaryota; kingdom Metazoa; phylum Chordata; order Ceratodontiformes; family Protopteridae; genus Protopterus; species Protopterus annectens. The sequence continues at coordinate 476,580,070 of NC_056742.1, forward strand.
GTACATCTTTGATGTAGATTATGATTCAAAAAGGTCATTAGACTAGCCCTTCTACTAGGGTAACAAATCTTAAATTAACAAAATAAAAACAAGTGAAGATAAGAGGACTGAATTGTGTTTTACTGAATTAATTACACAGAATGGTGTATTTTGCTGTTTTTCATCTATAATTAAAAGATGGAGAGTGGCACATTGTTTTGAATAGTATTTACATTGTTTTAGGTTTTTAAAATGGTATGATCTTTGAGATGTTATATACAGGTAAGGAGGTGTGAGGTTCATTTAGCAAGCTTGCTCTTTACTGGCATGATTTTTTTTATTTTATTTTAACATATTGTAATAAAAGTGTTTAGTATTACTGCCTTTTATTACCATGGCCATTAGTCACAGGTAGTGACATCTTGCTGCAAGTGTCAGCCAGTTTGTATAGGCATTCAAACATGGGCAACTATCTAAATTCAGCCCATCTGCACCACCAACGCAACTAGGCTTCACTAAGCAGAAGCTTTACATCAGTGCATGCTGTTTGCTAATAAGGTGCTTAAACTGCTTAATTGACAGCTCTGTAAATGGCCTAATCTCCCAGCAGTTGAGTCTTAGTCACAGTGAAAGGTGACACATCATTTTCCACTATTATTGATAGTTTGTTGTGGTGCTGCGGTAGCGTTGTTGCCTCACAGTTAGACGTTGCCCATTCGATTCTCAGTTAGAGCGTCTTCTGTGTAGCAACATGCATGAATGGGCGTTCCTTCATTGAAGGTTGTGCATTAGGCCCGGCAAGCCAGCACGTAAAACTCTACTGCCAATCATTAGCGGACTGGAGTTCCGCTGTGGCGACCCCTAACCGGGAAAAGCCGAAAGACACAAATAAACAAACAAACAAATTGGTAGTTTGTTCTGGTGGGTGCACATCTGTATTCTATACTCTTTTCCTCTATGCTTGGAATATAAAGTACATTAAGGTACTGCCTTTGCACCCACTGTCATCTGGCTATACCTTAGTCATGATGGAGCAATCTATCGATTACAAACCCTGCTAGGCTATCTGAAGTACATTCCCAGTGATTTAACAATAGGAACTCTTCTGTCTGCAGTGCCATTAACTTTGCAAATGCAGAAGTGGGTTTGCAGTAATACATAAACTAAAGTCCAGGAACAAGTAGTCCGATCAGTAGTACCAAAGACACCCTCCAAGGAAAATGTAAATAAAAATGTGTAATTACACAAGTCCACCAAACGGGTATAAAATCACGTAGTTTATTCAATTCTTAAATTCAAACAATATGAACAAATGGTTAAGCGCTTTCACCCAGGTTCAATCCCAGGCTTCCTCAGAGCTTCCTTGGAGGGTGTCTTTGGTACTACTGATCGGACTACTTGTTCCTGAACTTTGTGCGTTTCATTGTGGTTACATAAATTAAAGCCACAGCTAGATCAAGGCTGCTGCACTATATGGCAACATAACCGAAAACATAAGCATTCAAACATACTGTTTTAAACATACATATTTATATATATTAGCATATTAGTCCCAGAGTACTGCAGTGGTGGTGCTGCGGTAGCGTTGTCACCTCACAGTTAGACGTTGTCCGTTCGATTCTCAGAGCGTCTTCTGTGTGGTGACATGCGTGAATGGGCTTTCCTTCATTGAAGGTTGTGTGTTAGGCCCGGCAAGCCAGCACATCAAAATCTAATGCCAATCATTAGCGGACCGGAGTTCCGCTGTGGCAACCCCTAACTGGGAAAAGCCGAAAGAAACAAAGAAGCATATTAGTCCCAGAATCAACACATTTAAAATATGCTTCAGCATCATTATTAAACAGTTCACTGCTTCATATAAATGCCTTTTATGCATAGTATTTATCAAACCATCTAAAATGTGTTGTCTTAAAGCAAAGATGAGCCCGAAGATGAAGAAAATGATCAGGTATTCATAATCTAATGTAAGTGTGATTTTGGCTAAAGTCTGATATTAGGTGATAAAATTTTCAGCCAGATTTTTGGATATTGACATGAAAGCTCAATCAAAGTATAGCTGCTTAGTGAGATGCATTGATACTGAGTGATGTTCCTTCATCCTTACAAAGTGATCTTCCAAAAAAATGATTTTGACATGACGTCATAGCTGCCAGGTGTCTTCAGGGAGAGCAGATGATTCAACAACTGACCACACTTGACCTGTGGAACATTATGACATCAAGAAGCACCCTCTGCTTGCCAGCTGCAGCACATGTCATGAAGAAATATATGCTGCACTTTACAGAACAGCAAAATGTGAACCAGCCACAGATTTTAAAAACAGCAGAATCCCTTAACACAACTTAGGAAGAGAACTAGCAGCCATTCATCTCCCTGAGCAGATAAAAATGGTCTGTGCAACTACTGTAGAAGCAAAATACATAAAGCATATCTGGACTTGGCCAAAAGGTTTGTCAGTATTCACCTTTCAGGCATTATTGACAAACTTGTAAATCTGAATATAAACCCTTATGTTGTGTGGTAAATAGCTGACTGTCCCAAAGAACCTATGTGGTTAGAATTGCAGATGCCACTTCTGAAAGCAAATCAATAACACGTGGTATACCACAAGGTTTAGTATTGAATCCTCTCCTATTGGGAATCCATTTTTCAGATCTTTAGACCAACACTTTTGGCTTATTGGTTTTTATGTTTGCAGACCATTGAAAACTGACTGTTGCTATCCAGTCTTCCATTGACTCAAAGATGTTCCAACATGAGTTGGAGCATGTCAACAAATGATGCAAGGAAAATGGTCTCAAATTAAAAGTAACACAAATGCAGTGTAGTTCATTTTAGTAAAGACATCATGTTTCCATGCCATACAAGTGACACACCATTCCAGCCAGACACTGTTGTAAGAAATCTAGGCACTCTTAGATAATTCCTTATCTTTTGACTATCATATATCCTCATTAGTTCAGAAAAACATTTATTTCTCTCATGTAATCTCTAAAGGCATCTTCCTCAAATGTAAAGAAGTCTTAAATCCCCTTTACTTGTATCTTATCAAATCAATTATTGTAAGTAATGCCCTTTATGGCATGTATTTTTCTAAATATATCTCTCAGCTTCTACAACCTCAGAGATTTCAAACTAAAAACTTAGTGACTTCAAAGTATTATTTAACAGAATAGAGTGTCAGGCCCTCCCTCTCTCGCTGTGTGTATTTAGTCTATTATAGCAGCCTCCATGAAGATCTATGTCTAGCGTTTTGAGGCATGAAAACTCTGATTCTGTTTAATGTTATGTATTTGTCTAAATATATCATTCAACTTGGGAAATGTTATAGATTCCTAACTAGAAAGATGAATGAGCTCAAATTTTTAGCTATCAGAACAGACTGTCATCCCTCTGTCTATGTGCTTAGTCTCTACTAGATTCCTCTGTGAAGATCTCTGTCTAGCCTTTTATAGATTCATAGGGTCATAGGTATTAACAGGGTAGCTGCCCTTGTGGGCCATTTTAAGCCTATCCAATTTCCCTTTTTGTGCTCAAATTAACCTATCCCATTTGGTTACAGATTAGCCTTACCCATTCCATGGCTGATTATTATATGTTATTCCTAATGAGAATAATTGGGATTCTACCATTGATAATCTGAGGAGACTCATGCATGGGATAAAGCATTTAGGAACTGCTTCTGTTCACTAGTAGTACAGGGAGCAGTTCCAGGGTAAATTTTCTTTTTCCATCCATAGATCTAAATACTCATTAAGTATAGACAGGGAAGAATTTAGTTTTATGTGGCTCAGGAGTCTGGTTCACAGCAACAGTATCCTTTGCAAGATATACCTGTCGTTACCAACTGTTCTGTTGATGTTGCAGAAGAGGTTTATATCCCTAAACCAAGTATTTCTGATGACATTTGATCTGATTATGTGCAATAAATCCATCAGTAATATGTCAGATGATGTCTTGTATGCCAGACACAGTTCAGGTCTTGGAAGTCTGTAGGATACTGTGTAGAGTGACAGTGACAGGGTGTTGAGTCAGACCATGTAGGATATGTTGTTTAAGCCTTGTATTCTTTTGGTAACGTATCTCTGGGGGTGTTCCAGTTGTAGTATGTATCTGGGCAGATACATGTCTAAGAGGGCATTATATTCAATGATTGGCCTAATGAGGGCTCAATAAAGCTATGAAAAACCTGACCCTCTTTCATCTTGTGTGCCTTCACTGAACAAATGGTTCTTCAAATACCCAAGTAAAAAGAACTAAACTTTTATCAACAGATAAGACAAAACATGTTGGCATGATAGTTTCATATCCCAATGTATTCTCCACCTCTGGAACATAGTTACACTATATATTGAACAGACTAGCACCCTTCACCTTCAAACTAAACATATTTAATTGGATAGACAGTCTCAAATTCCATCTGTTTGTCTTGTGTTGCCTCCTTGAGGCTGGAGGGAACTTTTGAGTATGGATTATTGTCTAGTCTTCTAATGGTCTGCATACTGATCACCACGTTCTTACCAGTGAACTTCCAAATCTATGAACCTGTGCAAGAGTAAAGTGCATAGAGTATGCCACTCTAACTATTATTATTATATTTTATTATTTATTTACATTTGTTTTCTGTGTAGTATCCGACTGGCCATGGAGCCTGTTTTCAGCTGAAATCAGGAAAATAAAGCTCCACAAACAATAATAATGATAATAGAATTAGTAAGATCTAAAAATGTGTACATTAGTAGTATTATGTTTACTAAGGTAACTAAGAAAAATTATTGAGATAGCACAACATAGAGCATACCATGTACTGAACTGTAGATAATAGTATTTAAATACTAACGGAGACCAAAACAAAATTAAAGAAACATATAATTAACAAAATTGACTGAGAAAGTAACATTACATAGTGACATAAGTCATAGCATAATACAGACATGCACTGATCATTGCAGTAGTTGAAACTCTAACAGGGCTACTTATGATGCATAACTCATGGCTAACTGCATACAGCACAGTGCAGATTGTAGGAAAAGTTCCTGTTTTGTCTCATCCAGCAAAATTTAGTATTCCAATGTAAATGTTTATGGTATATAAAACAGAGCTGCATAAAACACAGTGCATTTGCAGGAAAAGGTCTTGTCGTAGTGCCTTTCTCTAATAAGTATGGTAGAAGATGGAAATGATTAGCCAAGTTATATGCATGGACAGTGTTATGAGAGTTGATGCTTTCTATTTGTTGCCTGCCTTGTCTGATGTACATAAACTAAAAAAAATTAAGATAAGAAACAAGGTCTCTAAATACTAAACAATCTCTTAAGAAGTCTGGCTGACAATGTCTAGTGACATGTGATAAATATATCTGATAAAACATAAACTGCCCCATCAGCAGCATTAGCAATGGACCATAAACCTACATTGTTAACTGGACTATCTATAAAAAAGAAAACAATATGTATTTTACTTCTGAGGTAATAATGACACATATAATTCATAAATGCAAGTTTGAAATTCTGAATAATTCCAATTAACAGGAGTCAGATTCATATTTATGTATTTTTCAATTTGTGGATACTTTTAATATGATAAATTGTAAGAAATAAATGACATACATCAATTACAGTTGGAATAACATGTTTAAAGTCCAGTATTTAAACTGAGATGATAAATCTTTAATTTGTAACATTTCAAGAGACACACTGTAAGTGTGTAAGTGTCTGGTATGATTAAAATAAAGTTTGACATAACTATCATGTAGCTAGTAATAAACTGAACTGTAATTTGCTAAAAAGTGAATTGCCAAACAATAGTAATTTAATGGTGACAGATATATCATGACCACCCAGAAAGTTTATATATCACAGTAATATGAAACATACACACACACACACACACACACACACACACACACACACACACACACACACACACACACAATTCCTCTCTGAAACATGACCGACTTTCAATTTATGCTGCACTAAAATGGACAAATAAGCAGTCGTTAGAGCGTAACCCAAATGGAACTCATTACTCTCCATTATATATGGTCACATATCAGTCAGCTTTTGTCCTTCTAGCTTGACTTCAGCATTGTTCATAAAATATACATTGCACAATGAAGGAAAACTATTACTCAGCACTGGACAGTTTTATTACCATTTGCATTTGATTTTATATTTCCCTTTCTGTTTGAAGAAAATTAGTATGAAAGGAAAGGCCATAGAAAAATAGAACGACAAGTATAACCGTGTGTCATTGAGGGCACTATTCGCCTCTTTGGCAAGAGAGATTTGATAAAAATAAATAGTATTCTCAATCCCAAAAAGCAGTACATAAATTGTAACCAAAGTAATAACCATCTTTGCTGCTTGTATCTCTCCTGTGGTATCTTGACTGTGGTCTGAACTCCTTTTCCCCTTCATCTGGTTTCTGTGTTTAAGTAGAACCACCAAAATATAGATGCTAGCTGTGGCCATAAGGACCACAAATGTTGCATCTCTAGCAAAGGAGATAAATCCAATAAGTTCAAACAGAAATTTATTAGGATAAACTGAAAGACAGTAGCCCACATTAAAAGTATATTTTAATTCAGTCCCATTAATGCTAACAACTGGATATAATGCCAAACTTATACTTGATGTGATACTGAGACACCAGAGAAACATAATAATAAGTAAAATATATTTT
>NC_056742.1:476591732-476594232 GCF_019279795.1 Protopterus annectens
CAAGTGGAAGTGAAACGCAACATGTTTGTGCACTGATGCCCTTTGCCAAGCCTAGCCCAATGGTTAGGGTTACCACCTGTCCCACTTTGTGAGGGACAGTCCCTCTCTGGGCAGTCGTGTCCTTACCACAAATATTAAAAATGGCAAATGTCCTGCGATTGTAGGACATAAGTATGTCCCATATTTTATGTAATAGTTCCACAAAATAGTTAATTCTGTATCTAAAATACCTAAATGTTACAAGAAACAGAATAAGCAACTAAACCACTAAAAGAATAAGCTGTCACTTAGGCATAAAAGTAAAATACTATCCTTTGTACTGACCGTGGATATGTGTCGGCCTGTAAAATCTGATGTGTGTCCCGAATATGTCCCACTTTGGCCATTTGAAAAGGTGGCAACCCTATCAATGGTCAGAGCATTCACTCAATATCTGCCTATTCGTGGTCCAGCTCATCCCTGTCTGGATGACTCAAAGATGAATGGGTATTACCCAGGTCTACCTACCATGTCATGAAAGATAGGTATTTGCGTGTACATATGTGCATGAAGTACAGCATGTGGAAGATCAAATATGCCAGGGTTGTCCTCACAACTATATTGGTACCAGAGATATGTAGAGTACGCAATGTGTTCTGTTGTCTATGCAATGGGCCATCAACCAGAAAAAGGATGGATGGTGTGTGTGTGGAATATAGGGGGGGTGAGAGGTAATGTAAGAATTCGCCAAGGGGAAACTGGGTCGGATGTACAATAGGTGAACTGGAGGTGTACGAGGGAGCAGTGGGTGAATCAGAAAGGAAACCAAAGAACATACATTCACATCCGCAATACACCCTGACATGCCATACTGCAGAACACAATCCCACAAACATATGAACATTAAAATGTGCGATACACATGTACAGAAACGTTACTGGCTCACACCCACATAATGGTCTGGTCTGAACTGAACCATCCAACCCCAACACACCTGGATACATAACTGAATACCCATCATCCCCTCCATAGCACACCACCCCCCCAGCTGAACATCCACCAAAACCACCCATACTAGGGTTGCTAGCTTGGTGCAGCCATATCTGCACATAGTGCCCCCTACCCACATCTAGTAGGCAGTTGCACCCTAGGCAGTCTCAGGCTTGCAAACTAGGTATCCCATGCATGCATAACCCTAACACATTTTTGAATAGCCAGCTGAATGGGTTCCGTCATTCACAATTTTTGGACATCCCTCATAGGATAAGTGTCTGTTCTCAAGATTAGACTTTGTGGCATAACATGATATCCATCCCCCATTGACATCCGGGCACTAGGGCTACCACCTGTCCCACATTGCGAGGGACAGTCCCTCTTTGCCCAGTTGTGTCCTGCATAAAAATTGAAAAAATGGCAAATGTTCTGAGATATTAGGACACACATATTTCCTATATTTAATGTAATAGTTACATAAACAGTTATTCTGTTTCTGAAACACCTAAATGTTATAAGAAACAGAATAAGCAACTGAAACGCTACAAGAATAAGCATTTATGTAGGCAAAACAGTGAAGTTCTGTCCTATGGGTATCCTGTGGGTATGTTTTGCCTTGCAAAATCTGACGTTTATACAAAACACGTCCCACTTTGGGTATTTGAAAAGGTGGCAACACTACCGGGCACAAGTCAGATTAGCAGTACCTGACCACAACCCTGCTCAGCCTCCCCCTGGTCCTGCAGAACCTACGACCCGGGATTAAACACCTGACTGTGATGCACGTCTTCAACCATGCATTATCAGGAATAAATACCTTTCACATGTTCCCATGAAGCTTCCCCATAGCCATCTTCCAAATAGTACATGTCCACAAATTGTATACCCCATCCAGGTTCCTCGTTGTAATGATGCACACAACCCCTGTATACAAATGGTACAGGTACCTCCCGTATGCAGTTGTTCATATACATGGTCATGTATAACTCCAGATATGTAGTCATATATCTATAAATGTACATACTTACATTCGCATAGCTACACATCACAAATACATGCATATAAGTAGTTGTCAAGTATGTGTCCTATTCATAAATATGTATACTTGCAAATGTATACATATGCCTCTCAGAAACATATGAACAGTAACATGTACTATACATATGTACACCAGCCAACTGTCACATATTTTTCCAGTACTGTGGAATGCTTGTAGTAAAGTCATATATCCTAATTACCATCCATACAGAATGTATCATGGAGGGTTTAGTGGTAGAACCAGTGACTATGCTGTTCCTGTTCCCAGGTCCAAGCCATTCAAGGACTGCTAATTTTAAATGATACCCACAAACAATGATGGCAGTCGGAAATAGGGTGATTATGGTGCCTCAAAGCAGATGTAAGCAGGTATGCACGACAGTAAATGGTGGTCATTCAACAGTACAGGAAATGTTAAAATGCATGTAGGTGTATATGCATGTGAATGTACAGACAGATATATATACATATATATATATATATATATATA